>NW_010972776.1:2908674-2957655 GCF_000737465.1 Haliaeetus leucocephalus | reverse complement strand
CCCCCCCCCCCCTTCAAACATGCAGGCATAGAGTCTGGATGGTTTGCTTGCTGTGGTGATCTTGATATGAACTGATTGTCCTTTATTAAGTACATCACTTTTGCTTCCAGCTTAAAAGTGAAAGGTGTTCATTTTGCGTGTAATTCAGGCTGGTGGGAACTTGAGTTAAAGTTCATGTTTTCTGTGCAAGCAAGATCCTTAACTCCACCAAGTTTCAGGGGACTCGTACATCTTAAACCTATTTACAGCCTTTCTTATCTACAGATGGAAACACTATCTAGCTGTCTGGGTTCTTGGAGTAGAATTGTTTTAAAGAAAACTGTTAGAAGGGCTATGAGCTAAAGCCTTTTTTGCCTTGTAATTCAAATTTATGTTCTACCCTGACTGTATTTCCCAATGTCACTGACACTCATGTGCAAACCCATGGGGTCCTTCTTTGCAGACACTATGAAGTCTTTTAAGTGTTGTACGGTAATAGACCTCTTTGGCAGCTGTAGATGCCTGTTATTAAGAGAGATTATTTGCTGAATATTCCTATATGTAGAGAGAGGTTTTCAAGTGGATGCAATTTACATAGTATGTGCTGATGTGCAGTTTGTTGTCATAGGGAAAGATACTTCTTTTTATATGGAAGAACACAGCTGAAAGTAATGGCAAAGGCTGCAGTGTGCAGTGGCTGAATGAGTATACACCCAGTATGAAAAATCCCTTGCCATGTTGAACAGTAAATCAACTTTATTTTGTTTTGTTTTTAATCAATATATGGATATATTTTTACAAAGTTATTGTGTGGACCCAGTCCATTCTAATCACCCTTTTTCTGTTGCCACAATCTTCGTGCGATGTCTGGGCTCATGTAACTCTACTTATTATTTACCTTTACTTTACAAACAGCTGTGATATTAGAAGATGTTATCTTCAAGCACTTCTTATTCAAAGATCCTCTATGACCTCACACCTTAGTTTGGGTTTTAATATTTTCTAAAGAGCAAGCATAACACTTTCTGCCTACACATATTTAAATTGGATTGCTATTAGTCCATGTGGTTTCTGATTTTTTTCCTATAGAGTAACTTGCTGTCCTCCAGTGCTGGGGTTTCACCATTTGGGGCAATTTGAGCCCCCTCCACACCCCCGCCCCCCCATGTTCCAATAACTATAATGTAAATATTTCTATGAAAATATTTGAGACTAGTTATAAAGTAAAGGAAGATAAGTTCCTTCTCTAAGGGTGCAATAACATCAGAAGTTTTCAGCATTTGGTACACTCAGTGGTCCTTTTGTTCATCAAGGGATCTTTTGGGCAACACTTTAGGAAGTACATACATTTTATGTAAACTATTTTACATTTTATTTAAGCTATTTCTTATGATTCTTACGATTTTGTAGTTATTCACACAAATACGGGAATCAAAGGCAAGTGGATGAGACAAATGCAGTTTATTCTCCTACAGAGCAAGGCACCTATGGGGATAAACTAAATGTGACCCTGAGAGCTGTCAAGACAAATTAACTGGTCAAGAACCATCTAAACAAATTCAAATTTAAACTACATAAAACTAAAAAAGAGAGGTCTTTCAGCTGTCATACTTAACATTTAGACCTACAATGTTTAAGGAATGAGATGTACCTTCAAATTTTTTTCCTAAAGGAGAGACTTATTTAAAAAATAAACAGTGATGTCTGAAGCATTACTGAATTCTTGCCAGCAGCCAGAATGAGCGTAAAAAGTCAAGAAAAAAGCCTTCTTTTGAGATGGAAATTAATTCAGTAAAAGTTATCCTAACTGCCAAACTGGTAACGTGATTAATGGTAATTTAAGTTGTAAGTAAAAGCAATCTTAATTTTCCAGGTAGATGAGCCACATGCCACAAGAGAGTATTAAATCACAGGTTTTTCTTTGGAATTAAGTCCTTTTGGTGAGAAAGGTAATTTCTCATGCAAAAAGATATAGTCTATATTCTGAAAATTGGCCAAATCACACTTGTGAAATTAAATGTGAACAAGAAATATTGGGAGGCTGTAAAATGCTAAAGTTAGCTGTTAGGGAGAAAAACTTTTGGTGATTATTGTTATGGGACGATTCGATAGAGATACTTGTACAAATTCTGATATCATTCTTGACCACATACATTACATAAAATTGACTCTATCAAAACACAAGGCAATTAAAGATCCAGTTTACATTAAGGCTACAGTCATAAAAGCTTCTGGAACCTATTTCTCTTAGATGGTCCTAACCTCTTTTGAGGATGTCACCGTTCATATTCTGTAGTAAATGTGTTACTAAATAATAATCATGCTCATTCCACAACTGCTGAAAATCCTGTGATAACCAGATGCTCCAAATTCAATCTAGCAAGCCAGTCTGTGTAGGTCTGACACTCGAATGTTGCCAACAATCACACCAGTAATGCAGCGGGGACCTAGCTACTGGGCTCTGGTAATGCAGTTCCTCTCTGCCACTTGAGTATTTTTTTGAATTGTTAATGTTCCTAACTGAGCCAAATTAATTCAAGAATTAACACCACAGTGAAGATACTGTAGACACACAGTAAGAGCTACTGACCACAACAGTGTACCAGATGTATCTGAAGTAAACAATACTGTTTTTCCAGCCAGTGTTTCACAGAAAAGTATACAACTGGATTATAATAGTACTGAAGGTTACCTTTAAATCTGTTGTTTTTCTTCTGGAATTGATAAATGATATGGTCAGTTGGGAGCCTTTAAGATTTAGGAAAAGACATATCTGTAAAACCTATACAGAAAAGTACATTCTATCATTTTTTCTGAACTGACCTTCCATGTAGTTGTCGTCTACCAAAAGGGACAACCACAAGTGTCTGAAAGAACCGCCAGTGAAGTCCAACTCCGATGTTCCAGATACTGTACTATTTCTGAGAGGTGTTGTTCCCTGATATTTGAAATCCACTTTTTTCTGATTCTCAGTACAGATAAGTTATTTTGTACAGAACTTGTTTATCTGTGCCTCCCCTCGTGATCCTTCTGTCATTTCTTTTAGCAGCTTGGCTCATAAAAGCCCACTTGCTGCATGTATTGATTTCTGCTGTAGTTGCACCCTAGAGCTTTGTGTTATCACTTTTATGACGCTTATAATAGCAATCCTCTTTTGCAAAGTGGAGATCCCATTTATAATTTATGTATTTACCTATCAGAGCAACCAGATGTTTTTATTAGGCTCTGTTCTCATTCCAACATTTCATTCATTTGCCTTTGATGACATCTTGCCTTGGTCCAAGAAAATGGAAAAATTGTGTGACTTTGACTGGACTTTTGTGCATTTCTGAAGACCTTTATGAACTGGTGATTACAAGAGATGATTCAGCTTCAGCTTAACTCCAAAGAAGACTGAATTCAGCTACTGAATTCAGGATGAGCAAGATCAGACATTTTAGGAAGAGAACATAAACATCAGTCTGCATTTAGGCAGTATTCTGGGATGCTGTTTCCTGTGTTTGAAGCACTCAGTCTTCTGAGACAAAATGTACTGAGAAACGAACCCTTGCAACCTATCTGTGTAAAATAAACAAAAAGAATGTCTTGTGGAATAAAATTTGTTATAATTTTATTCCTCTCTCCTCCCCCTGCCTTAATAGCTTACTTTCATCTTCTCCTGATGGAACACTTAAAATAGAGCGGTTGGTTAGAAATTCAAAACTGAAGTGAAAATTATGTAACTCAGATGTAATGTGTTAGTGTTCCACATTCTAACCATGCCTTTTAATTTTGTAGCAACCATTAGTGGAAGTGCTGACAAATGGTAGAAACCTGAAAAAAAGTGTCAGAATAATTTCTCGCTCTTTTCTTTTCTTTTCCCCTGTTACCTACAAAGAGCAAAGGAAGTCTGTGAGATTACATCAGCCAGGAAAAAATAGAATTGAGAGAGAGATGTGATGGAAATTCCTATAAAATCTATTCTGTGATTAGAGGTATCGTAAAGAGTATGAAGAAACACAGGGGATTGCCTGGAGTTTTCTTATGACTCAGAGGCATCATCACATGGTTGGCCAGACAGCTGTAGTCTTTGCAAAATAGCAATCTTTTCCAATATATTTATTACAGCAAAAGGAAAAAAATATTATATGCACTTCTTCAATTAAAAAAGAGATAGGCTGAGTAGCATGTTTTGAACTGAAACGCACAAAAAAGTGCCTTCTCTAGATTCATAAACTAATTAAAATCTATAATGCAGAGAGTACCAAGAGAGAAATGAGCAAACTTCACATATTCAGCTAATGCCTGAGACTAAGTGTATATTTTGTCTTAAAGGTCTGTGCAGTGCAGAACTGAAAAGAAATTAAGCATAGGATTTTTACTCTATTAAATTCCTAAAACAGATATTTTTGAGTGTAGGACTGGTTATGAAGAGACAATTCTCTGCCTCCATGTTTTAAGATGGGAAAGAAATGAATGAGAAAAGTGGCAAGCTTCTTAGCAATATTAAGCAACATACCCCTGAAATCATTATGTTTTAGAACATTACCCATGGCTTTAGTTCTGGAAGTTCCACACCTATAATTAATGCACAAAGAAACCACTATTTTCACCTTGTCAATGGTGATAAAAAATATCGTTCACTGGAAATATTAAAATTACCTGATGTCCTTGCCATGAGAATGAAGTTTCCTGGTTCTGTTTTACCACGAGCGTAACTGTGTCACTTCAAAAAAGGCCTGCAGATCTCGCATGTGTCTCCTCTCCCACATCCACGTGGCCTGGGGGCTACAGCTACTGCTGTGATGTCAAAGGTGGCACCCCAGGCAAAACGTGAAAGTCTGTAATTAAATACCTGTTTAGATTTCAGAATTCAAGGTTGGTATTTGTGATAAAGTGTCAGATTCTCAATGTAGAAAGGAATACTGCAAGTTTGGCTGAGGAGATGTGCTGTCCTGTTAGAATAATTTTCTGCCTAAAAATTCAGTATTTCCTTGCAAAAAAGGAATGTAAAAAAGGAAGACTAAAGAGTTTTGACAAAGATGATGACAGTTAGTGCTTTTGTATGGTCCAGGGAGTTCTATGGCAGCAGATTTTTCATTCTGCTGTAATTCTCCTTTGCGGTGCCTACATTTATTGGCTTAGTGTACATGCTGGTGGAGGAAAGATTTTTGTCTTGTTTTGATGTTTATTTGATCTTTGCATCTTCTGTTTTTGAAAATGATCAACGTTCTAGGCCAATGCTTTCTACAGGGTAACAAAGTATATTGCAAAGACCCAGCTATATCTTTCCAAAAGAGTTGGCTGTTCAAACACAATGTTCCAGAATTGTCCATCTGTCTTTTTTGATGTCTTCCTCAGCCTGCTCCTCCTCCTTTCTGAATTTCATGCTGATGTAAAATTTTTTTTAAGGATAACATCAAAGAAGCCTGTATGCATGTCAATCCCACGGTGATACTTAGCACGTTGCTAGCGTTTATGTTATGGAAATGTAAGAGAATCGCTGTTTGAGAAAAGCTGCTACAAAGCAGGTAGTGATTTAATGAAAAGCACAAAGATTGAAAGGGGTTTGCCGGAGCCCTGTGTGATGTGAATGTTAAGAAGCCCATTCACGTCATCAGCTTCCCTGCTGTACTTTCTATTCGCCCTCCTTTTTCAAGCCAACTTGAATACAGTTAGAACTGCATGCTAAGGAAAACCTTAAACTAAATGTGTAATCAGTCTAGCCACAATCAATGCAGCAGTTAATCATTTTTATTAACTGAATTAGCTTTTCTTTTTTTGCTGTATCTGCATCTCTTTTGAGACTGAAGCAACATAAGACATATTTAGAACATAGTTACTTTTGGAAAACTCCATGTCCTGGTTTCAGCTGGGATGTAGTTAACTGTCTTCCTAGTAGCTGGTACAGTGCTATGTTTTGAGTTCAGTATGTGAAGAATGTTGATAACACTGATGTTTTCAGTTGTTGCTCAGTAGTGTTTAGACTACACTCAAGGATTTTTCAGCTTCTCATGCCCAGCCAGGGCACCTGACCCAAACTGGCCAACAGTGTACTCCATACCATGTGACGTCCCATCTAGTTTAGGAACTGGGAAGTGGGGGGCAGGGATTGGCCGCTCGGGGACTGGCTGGGTGTCGGGCGGCGGGTGGTGAGCAATTGCCCTGCGCATCATTTGTACATTCCAATCCTTTTATTACTACTGTTGTCATTTTATTAGTGTTATCATTATTAGTTTCTTCTTTTCTGTTCTATTAAACCGTTCTTATCTCAACCCAGGAGTTTTACCTCTTTTCCTGATTTTCTCCCCCATCCCACTGGATGGGGGGGGAGTGAGTGAGTGGCTGCGTGGTGCTTAGTTGCTGGCTGGGGTTAAACCACGACAGTCCTTTTGAATCCCTTTCGAATCGAACTTCAATATGAACTAGAGTCAAAGGCAGCCAAGTGGTATGCCACAATTGACATTGCTAATGCGTTTTTCTCAATCCCTCTGGCAGCAGAGTGTCGTCCACAATTTGCCTTTACTTGGAGGGGTGTCCAGTACACTTGAAATCGATTGCCCCAGGGGTGGAAACACAGCCCCACATTGGACGCCAAAAGGACTGTCGTGGTTTAACCCCAGCCAGCAACTAAGCACCACGCAGCCGCTCACTCACTCCCCCGCCATCCAGTGGGATGGGGGAGAAAATCAGGAAAAGAAGTAAAACTCCTGGGTAGAGATAAGAACGGTTTAATAGAACAGAAAAGAAGAAACTAATAATGATAACACTAATAAAATGACAACAGTAGTAATAAAAGGATTGGAATGTACAAATGATGCGCAGGGCAATTGCTCACCACCCGCCGACCGACACCCAGCCAGTCCCCGAGCGGCCAATCCCTGCCCCCCACTTCCCAGTTCCTAAACTAGATGGGACGTCACATGGTATGGAGTACACTGTTGGCCAGTTTGGGTCAGGTGCCCTGGCTGGGCATGAGAAGCTGAAAAATCCTTGAGTGTAGTCTAAACACTACTGAGCAACAACTGAAAACATCAGTGTTATCAACATTCTTCACATACTGAACTCAAAACATAGCACTGTACCAGCTACTAGGAAGACAGTTAACTACATCCCAGCTGAAACCAGGACACTCCATTTATAAACTCAAAAGAAAAAAACACGGTTATTCTTTCTAAGAGGAATTTTCAGGTAGTATATATTTAAATAACAAAAACATATGCCCAATGCATAGTTTAACATGCAAGTTTAGCTGTGAGGATCTGACTTTTCTCTTGAAGCAGTGAAAATGTGAACTAATGCAGCTGAAAAAAATATTACTAAAACTGTAAAACCACTATTAAATGAGAGTTTGCCGGAGTCAAGAATTTCTGCTCGAATCAGTTATGGGATTACAGCCAAGCTAAGCCTATAGGTGTCTGGAGGTACACAGGAACAGACAAATGATCACCACAAGAGCCTTTTAGGTTCGCAGAGCCAACATGGTTTTTTGGCTCAGCAAGTCTACAAATTTTACCTTAACTCTTTTTCAGAAAGATAAAAAAGTGCCTTTGCCATTGGGGCACTTAGTTCCACCAAGCGCTAACAATTTGTTAAGTTTGTTTTTTCATAGATACAATAATATACTAAATAGTAGCATATTTTAGAAGTAGTCCCATTGATTAAAATGGACAATTCAGTGCACGTGCTGTTGATGTCACCTATGGGTGAATAAAGTAGTCTTAATTATCTGTTATGAAAAATTAAAGTGGACTTTCCTTTACATTTCATAAGAGAGAATTCCTTTTGTTTCTAAACCAGACTGGTTTTGTAAGCAATGCAGCATAAATCCATTAACACTTGGATGCAGTGATGCATAGTGAAAATGTATCAGTGATTTACATCGGTAGGATAGAAGAATGAGGCCTCATATCCCTATAAGTGGCTTTTTTCCTATATATATACACTGTCATTACTAAAAAGTCCATTGTAACTGCTGCAAAATAAAATTGTCTAACCTGTTGCATCCTTCAAAATAAATGAAATATCAAAGCTAAGCATTTAATACTGGAAAAAGTAGACTGGATAGTAAAATATTTCACTTTATTAAAATTTGTTTTGGCACCATATGATACAGGAAATTAATGTTTTTATAGAATTTTCTGAATTTTTAATCTAGCAGTGTTTCTTTAACATAAGTAAATAGACTGTAGTATTTAAATGCCTTTGAATTCCAAGGGATTTGACACTCCCAAATCTAATTTAAGTCTTTTAATATTAATAAATATTTTATAAAAATACAGAATATATCACAGTATAATTAGTTAGGGTGTTTTGCCCAGTGTCTGAGAAGTTTTCTGTAATTCTTATCCACTTTTTTCATAGAAAAACTTTATTATATCAACAAAGAGGATATCTACCTACATACTTTTGATTTATTTTCTCTTATTCACATCATCTCGTTTTCCTCACCATCCTTCTCAGCCTCATCCTAATGAAAATCAAGGAACTAAGTTACATGCAATATCTTAATTTCAAGCCTGATAAGATTACATTGTTAAATACTGGCAGTATATATCTTTACCAGCAGATTCTTTTTCAGCTACATATTTCTGCAGCGGCAAATTTCAGCTAAAGTCAATGGACACAGTATTTCTGACTGCTGTGTAGAATTTCAGTTTTCTTCCTGACTGACCTGCTTAAAATAATTAGCTTTTTCCTTATGCTGAACTGACAGCTACCTGAGAAACAGCAGGCATTCTCAATGTTAATAATGGTATGCAGCCCAAGGCTTTTTTTCTTAAATTACTAGCATAAAGAAGACTGCAGCAAGTCATATTTGTTGAATAAATTGTGAAGATGTTTTAGCTTAATAGAATCAAAGATGAAACCAAAATACACAAAAAAAGGAACAGAGAATTAATATCATATTTTCCTGTAGGCTCTGGTTCACAAAGTACTTGGCTTATGATGACCAGACTAAGTGATTTTGTTTCTATAAATGATTCTTGGTTAATACTTGGGCATGAATTAGTATGTGACCTATCAAAGATATCTGTAAGGGTTGTTTGGCCTTAGACAAGAAAAAGGTTCTCCATCATGGCTTGGGGATAACTCAACACAGTATCATTAGGTGAAAAATCATTAGATATATGTATTACTGAATCAAGATTCATTATGTTCATGCTGCATGTACTCATACTAAGAGGCAGTCCCTTTAGCAAAACAGGTTCCTCCCTAAGTGCCCAAGGAGTGAAGGGAAGGCCACAGGAGTGACTCCCTCAAGTTAGCAGGGAAGCTCAGGGACCATGCCAGAATTATCACCTCGTTTGTCTTTTTCCCAGTCTACTAAACTTCTTGCTGGACCATAAAAAATACAGCTGCTGTTTTTTCCCTAGCTTACATTATGTCATGTACCCGCTTACATTTTCTGAGTATACACCTGAACATTTGCACCAAATCTTACATCAGTATATTCATACTAAGTAAATCCCTACTAAGTTTTGACATTGCAGTCCAATATGAATCCACAACATACACACATTTAGAAGAGAAGACAATTTACCCCACAAAAATTAGTGCAACATAAAAAAAATTTCTGAAAATTAGTTTTGGCGATAGATATATAAGTTATTTTCTACTTTGAATATGTTTCAAAATAAGTAAACTCAGTAACTTGACAAGCATTGCATATGCTTTCGGACAGCTGTAAGGCATAACAGGGACAGTAAGGAGTTTTCGTTCAGGAGGAAAGCACATGGAGCAGTCCTCCTGAAGGCCTTGATTCTATCATTAAAAAGAAATTTTTGTTGTATTTTTGTAACAATTAGCTAATGATTCCCAACCCATATGCTTGTACCAGATGTCTGAACCTTCACTGGCCAAATCGTGTTTATTCCTTCAGATGAACCATTTCATATTACTTAATAATAATAGTCAAGATCATTATTTTAATTCCCATCACTTCAAATCCAAACACAGCAAATATGATGAATAATATGCTTCAAATTTTCCCCTTGATTAATGGGCTATATGTGTGCAGAAAAATGCTTCAGTCTTGAAGATGTGATTTCCCCGGTGAAGCCATTGCTAGCCAGATCTTCTTTCCTGGAGCAGTTTCCCTGCACTGTGAAAAAATGATTGTGATTCTAAAGTGCAAGCACCCAGAATGAAACTTTCATGTGCTACAGATGCTAATGGTAATAACTGCCATTTCTCTGCATTTCACTGTGTCTCCCTGTCACTATTAAGAGTTGTTGCTCTTGAAATACTTATTACCTGTAAAGCTCAGAACCTTTCTGTGCATCATACTTGGTTTGAACTTCTCATCTCTCTTTCTACCAACTCTGCCTGTCACTGCAGGCATTCTCTTTAGCAATCCAAAAATGCCCCAAACCATGCAACAGCAGAGTTTTGTGTTGAAATACTGCTGTATGGGAGACACCCAAGCCCCCCAAAAAGTTAACAGTCCATAATGTATATAAGGTTGTCATTACTCTTTGATAGTAAATATTGTTTTGTCCCAGGTTACCTGATGTGAAAAAGAAAAGAATCTAGCAAGCAGCAGGATGCTGATAACGATCCTACATTTATGTAGTGCCTCTCATCTCAGAAGTTTTAAACTCTGTTGTAAAAGCTGCACAGGACAATGTTATCCTTAACTGAAATGCCAGCTGTGGACTGAAATGTGACTGTTGTTTAAAACAGAAGTGAACCACACAATAGAGTGAGAACAGACAGTGCAATATACCTTCTAGCTTTCAATAGGAGTGGATGAGGGTTCAAGTTTTAACACTGTTTTTCAAAGCATTTTTACTGCTTTCTATCACCTCAGTCTGTTGGAATCTCAGTTTAGATGACATTAGCATATACTTTCAGTGGGATAAAAATGGAGATGCCACCATGATATGGATTTAGAAAAATGATCATTTTCTGAATTGTAAACATCATATTTACCTTTACATTAGGGTATGCATTTCCAATCTGATGTATCTGCAAACCAGTGCCAGTGCATCTGTATATAAGCAGTACTTTTCACTTTCATTAACAATTGCAGTTGTGTAATTGCCTATGCATTTTTTTATCAGAAGTCATAACTGCATTTGCCCATAACTGCACTAGACTACTATGTCTTCTTTCAATGGATTGCTGGGTAGGTTTTTTCAACTCCTGTTAGTATCCTCCTTGTCTGTAAGCATTTACTGATTTTTAGAGTCAAACCAATGAGTTAAAACAGAGGAGCAGGAAAGATAAATTGCACAAAGGAAAAATGGAAGATAATGAACATTAGAAATAAGCATGGCTTTAATAAACATTGCTTCTTTGCTAGTTGCTAGTTGGTTCTATCAAGACAAATCTTGGTAGATCACTATAAACTTTAAATCAAAAAAAGAGAATATACCAGTGCATGACTGTACTGTGATCTAAAGTGTCCCTCAAGATTATTGCCTAATTATACTGCTTGATCAGTTTTATTACCTTACCCAGAACAGCCAATCTGCAAGATATACTGACACTTCTGTATAAAGAATGCTATACTGCAATAATGGATTTATTTTTACATAGTTGTCTCTCATTTACTAGACTGACTTGTGGACCAGGTTTACCTGCATGCAAGATTCACTAATACGAGCTCAACTTCAGTTAGCTTTAGGATATCTGTTGCTGAAAAAATAACAAAACATGCTCTCCTTGTTCTGTTTTACTGTACAAGTGATATTGACAGTCATTCAGATTGAAAGCAACACAGATGATAGTGCATCCATAGTCTATAAATACTATTGAATTTCTAATTTGTCAGTAAAAATCTCAGGTAATGCCCCTTTCCTAAGATTGTTACAGGTAAAGAGATTGTGGAATGGACCTTAAGGAAGATCACATGCTTTCTTCAAGTACACAATTTCCAATAATTTTGAGGCATCACATCAATTTATCTCAGAGTACAACTGGTCATCTAGAAATGTAAATCAAGTTTGCTGAATAATCTTGCCTACAGAAAGCAGTAAGATGACCTTCAGACTGAAATAACATGAAATAAACTTACCTTCAAACTCCTCTGTACTTCTTGGATGTAATTTAGAAACCTTGTTTATTTTTAATTCTCCACAGAATCACAGTTCCTGTTTCAAAATGTACTTTTTTAGAGTAAGAAGTTGGCCAATATTTTAACATATCCACCAAATGGTTCTTTTTTTCTGAGAAATCTGTGTTCTTTCTCTGCACCAAAACCAAAAAATGCAGATTCTGTTATCATTTAGGGAATGAGTAGTCATGGAACTTCACTACCATGTTTTGGGGATGGTAGCTGTGGAGTATAGAAAGCCATTGGCTTCATAAGGATTAGTGGTGGTCTGATAGACACATACAACTGCTACAAAATTATAATTATGTTAGTATTTTATGTAGTTTATTAATTTTGTATGTAATTGTGGCCTTCTCTTAATCATCTTCATGAAACTTTCGTAATAGCATGAAGACAGTAGTCCAAGGTGTGTCTTGCACACATAATGTTAACTCAAGCTTGTATGAATGCCTGCTAGGGTTAACCATAGATGCAGTTTATTTGCTTCTGCTCTTTCACCATTGTTGTTTGCTTCGTTATGAGAACAAACACAGACAGTTCCAGGATGGCATTAACATGGCTTAACAGTATGCTATAAGGTTTAATTTTGCTGGTGACATTGTCCTTTTATGTGACAGCTTACCATTTTGCAAGCAAAAATTGAAATATTGTCTATCATTTCCCTTCAAAAGATGGGATATTAATGAGATTTGAAAGAATAAATTTTATAAGAATTTCAGCAATTCAAATGAAGTATGACATTAGATGGTAAAAGAAAAAAAAAAAAGCACTGAGGTGCATCATTTTGTACGCCCTGCAATCAGCAGGCCAGTCTGACATTACACAGAAGAACTAGACAGCTTTGGTTCACATGAAATTTCTGCCTGGACGTATGACATGGAAGCTGGAGACCTATCAAAGACATTAATGGGATACTTAAAGTGCCAATTTTAAAAATTGCCAAAACCCAATGCCTTTGAAAAAGTGCTAAGGGTTATGTGGAATGAATTAATTCCAAATGCCAGCATTCCTCATATATCAACATGCTTTTTATTGAAGTTGTTCATAAAAGAAAATGGAAATATACATATTTTAAGAATAAAGCGTGCTATTTTGGCACTAGAGGACTTCATAAAGGAGGACTTATTAATGAAATAACTACAGAACTACCTTTAGATACATAACATTTGTGGAACTTAACAGTGGAGAGAACATGCAAACAGTAGCCCACAATAAAGAGAGAATAGGAAAGCTTTTTTCCACATTCTAAGTGATATTGATGGCTTTTGGAATGATTCAGAGATTGAATTAAAACACTTTCATTGAATGATCATTTGGTTTCTAGTTAAAGTATTTCTTCATTGCTGATATGCAAATAATGATTTCTGCTGCTACCACAAATGCTATTGATAATTTGTCCTGAGAATTATCAGAGAAACAAGAAATAGCTAATAAGACACCCCAATGTATCTTTCTTTCAGTGTGTGATGGTTTCTTTAGCACATTTCCTAGTGATTTTAAGTCCACTTTTGAAAGTCTCGAGAAGTGTTTTCCTCCATTTTTCTACGAAAATTATAATTATTTAAACTTATCCTTTATCTTTATCTGCCTTTTTATTCCTATGTGAAAATTTCCTGCCTCTCTATTTATTGTTATAATTTCTCTGGTTTATTACTTAGATAATTAGTTGTGTTTTTGGTGGATTTTTCACTAGCTCTCTTCATTCTTCAAACTTTATTTCTGGAAAAACAGCATCTCTGAGCTACTGCACTACTGGATCCATTTCTTTTTATATGACATTCAAATAGTGAATATTCTAAACTTCTCTATTAGTTCTGAACTTCTTTTACATTACTCTACCTGTTCCCTCCAACTACATGATTCAAATGCAAGTTTCAAAGTGTTTTTTTCTCTGCTTTGAATGTCTTTTTCCTCTGTAAACCATAAAGGTGTTTTCTGTATAACTAAGGAAAATTCAGTGTGGCGTGGCAACGAACAATTAAAGTCTCTTGACAATGGGCAATTACAATCTCTCCTTAGTGTTCTGTAATTTAGGACATTTTCATTATGAGTTCATTGTTTGTGCTGAATGATCAATAACAGATGCCTACATCTGTCTTTCCTAGTTTTAGGAATGTGCCCACTGCAGCACATTCCTATCTAGTGTAAGATATGTTCCTATCCATTGCAAAGATTTTCATAAATAGATACCATTGTTGAACTACCTCCCCCATGTCTTCCAGGGAAGCAACATTTCATAGTCTGAAAGAGAAGGTAGAAGCATGCTTGATATTCACAGTAGGTTTTAACGTAGAATCAATGAAACATCAATATATGCCCTCTTCCAGCTGCACCTTAAAGCTGCCAGAAGTTGTGCTAGGGTGCTTTAGGCAGGTGGTTTGCAACTTGTTCAAATTAATCTGAGGCTGTCGAAATGGTAACCCTTAATTTATAAAAGAATATTTTGATGGAATTGCACACATTTGCAACATAGGGAAGCACTCCTAGTTTTCCAAGATTGAGATCAAAACTTGCTGATATATGTCACTTGGTTTCCGTTATCTATAATGCTTAGTATGGACATGTCTCTGTTATTTTGAAAGAGTAGAAATATTTGCTTTTCAGGACAGACAGCATGGTACAGCAGCTGAGCTTTCTGATGTTTAGCATACCACCTGACCTCTCTACTACAGCATGGTCAAAACTCCCACGCAGGACTGGTCACCAATTGGAAAATACTGGGGAGAGGGGAGAAAAGGATTTTTCCCCCCCCCCCCCCACGTTGTTTCTTCCACTCTTTTCTCCCATTGCTCTCCCTCTGTTACCTTCTCCTGGATTTTGAATGGAGTTCACTTCCAAAGCACTGTAACCCACTCTGAGATACGTAAGGCCAGAGCTAGAATTTTTTAATGTTAAATGAACAAACTACTTCACAATCTGATGCTTACTCTCCATCTGATTACGAAAAAGGCAAGAAACATACTGCTAGAGAATAATATGAATAAACAAGAGGAGAGAGACGAAAGGAGAACAGGGAAAGCTGGTGGAGAGAGAGAGAGATAACATGCTCTTCATTCAAGTGATAATTGCTATGTCTGAGTTGTCAGGCTGATGACACTACTGTCCGTCTTAACTCAAACAGAGGTAGTTTTCCATGTAAACTAAAATGCAGATGTGTCAAATTAATCCTTTCTATATTTGTAGGAGTTTCAGTACAGTTATAGAAGACACAATTTCTGCCTTAAGAACCCCTGAAATCTGTAGAGTTTTTCTAGGCTTCGTGTGATGTTTAGAATGAAAAGGTGGACACATTTGTAGGGAATAAAGCTGAATGTATTTTGTAAAATTACTGTCTGTTACATTTTTATTTTAAACATATCACCTATGTTTGGTAGGTGCACTACTAAATGCATCACAGTCTTTTTACAATTCATTTTTACTGGAAAACAGTTGGTGGAGAATTTGAGTAAGAAAACCCAAATGTTGCATTGGCCTTGAATTCTTCTGAGTGCATTGCTATAGAAGGTCAACAAGGATACTTGTTGGGAACTGTTTGAGTATTAGTTAATCAGAAATAATTTAATTTTGATTTGTCACTAGAGCTCTTCACAAATACAACCTTATAATTTTTTCATCTCTCTGAATCCTATAATGATAACTCATGAAGCTCCCATCTTTCCAACTCCTGTCATCATTACAATAGCATCAGGGAACAAAGGAAAGTTTCATGTTTAGTAAAAGAACTAAACTACAGAAGTAGCATTTAGAAGATATCTACAGAATTATTCTGGGGGAGAAGATGAACATATATTATTGCTTACCAATGTTCTATACTATCATAGTTTATTAAGTACAATGCTTCATTTAATATTAACAGTGACAATAATTTCACTAGCAGAACTACAACCTCGCATTTCTGTCAGCATGGCAGGACAGCTGTTCTCAGAAAGAATGGCATTAAAAGGATTAAGTTCTTGCCTTTTTAGCTTTTAAACCTTTGTAGGTGTTAAAACAGTTGTGCAAAACACCTCAGGACAAATTGTAACATACATTTTACTTTCCTGGCATATGCAAGCATTGTAACATTTATTGTGCCTCATGCATTTTTTCCTTCATTACAAATAGAAATGCAAGACATTAAACCTGTCAGAAACAGATGTATGAAAATTTCATTAGGTAGGAATACTTCTTTACTGAAGCACGTGAAGCGTCCATCTGACCCACTGTGTATGTTTAGGAGACTACCTTGAGGACAGACCCAGAAAGCATGCAGCTGCCTTCCCACTGGTTTTGAGACATAGCAATTGGAATGGAACTTTGCCTGACACTCCACCATCTAGGCAGTGTTTTTCTGGCATACGCTAAAATTTTTTTCAAAAAGTAAAATGTTTCTAAAACTGCTTTCCCACTAAGGTAGCCAGAAATACTGCAACACTGAGATGTTCTGCTATTTTTCTGAGAAATAAACATTTTATAAACTTGTAAAAGTAACTCTGAGGTGTTACGCACAGAGTTCTCAATGTTATGGTACATGTGTTAGTGTCATTCCTGCCAAAGCAAAAAAAATTTAGAATCAGGAATTAGGAGGGCAAGAAAGTGTTGTCAGGATTATGTCTGGGAAGAAACCATGAAAGTATATTACCGCTCAGCAGAATCCAATATCTTTGCAGTTTCTTGACATACAGTGCCTCATTTAATGTGATCTGAGTGTCTCATCCACAGGATCCAATTTATTCTGAATTTTGCTTCCTAATGTAATACACTGTAATATAATGGAGATCTGGAGAAGCTTGATGTCTTCTGAATTTGCATTGCCACTCTGTTCTCCCCACAGTGGCCAAAATTTGAAGGTGGGAATTGTGTATAATGTGTCTTAAGAACATATGGTAAGGTTACAAGACACAGCAATGCATGACAATTGTGTCTGACTGCCTATATTAAGGTTCAAGACAATAAAGTAAATTTCTTTACATTATGACCTGGAAGATTAGTTACCCTTGATAAATGTGACTTGGGAGACATTCATTCAGCTCAGACTTTTCTCTGCAAGCAGAATTACATTTCTTTAAAAGGTCTGAATGTATCTGCTTTATAGATAGGGAAATTTCAGAATATATTCCTAGATCTCCAGATAATAAATATAGGCCATTAAATTGCTAAATGTTGCTGAAATCTCTTATTGAGACAGTGCTAATCCAGTCAGTTCGTGGAAGATATATAGACTAGTTTCTAACGGGTCCTCAAGAAGGTGCTAGTAAAAACAAGGTAATAGTGATAGAGATGCAGAAATACCTTGGTCAAATAATTTCCACAGAATATTACAGCTAGACTTGATATATGGAGGTCTTTGTACAATACTCTACTCAGCTTGTAGGTCAGCTACTACATATGGCTGTGTGGTTACTGGGAAGGCAGAAAATGGAGTAATGGACTCAGCAAAGTGTTTTGCTGTCCATCCAGGCTGCCAGTGGTACACAGGTTGCATTAAAAGTGATGATAGTTAAAGCCTTGAGGGTACTGGGTCTTAGTGAGCCTGCCAGTCTTCTGAGCTCTATATGATGTCTTAACCTCTTAGGTTGAAAGCAATGGGGCTTCTGTAAAGTGTTAGTAAAAGTGGAATGGGTATATATTTGCATCTGGTGCTGAAACTCTGATGAATACTATGTATTCTGCTCTCAGGAGGCTATGCTGTTAGCTTCTTATAAAATACAACATTAAGATTTTTGAACTTTAGACATTTGGAACAGAGTATTGATTTGATCTTGAATACTTTGTCTCTGACTTGGTTTTGCTAGGCTTTCACTAGAATTAAATATTTTCCCTGCTATGTCTAAACATTATACATATACCTTTATTACTTACAATTTGTAGTCAGTACTGACTGCATCTCCTTTCATTTTCCATGTGTACAGTAGGTGATAACAAAAACATGATATGCTTGCCAGGTCTCTTGGCCAGTAGCTTTTTTAAATAGTAATTCTTAGTAATATGCAAATATTTTAGAAGAAAATGAGAATTAAAGATCATTTAAAGAAAATCAAGGCAATGGAAGATAAATTACAAAATTAAAGAGAAAGTAAAAAATTAAAGGAAAGAGAATAAAGAAAAATCCAATGTATCCTCACATCATATTTACTCATCATGAGAGAGTAACTCACCTGTGCTAAACTTCCTTTCCAAGACACAGTGAGCTGAGATCCTGAACTTTTAGATTACAGTTTGTGTATGATTTTTTCATATCCTTGCCTAAAGAAGTTGTAGTTGCTGCCCTAATCCAATCTTCCCATTCTCAGAATATTTGAAGTGCAGATTCATCCCAAGCGTCTACCTATGTCTGCAGCTAAGATAGTTTTCTCACACAGGTGTTCTGGAAAATACAAGCCATGAAATATCCAGAAGGAAGCTAGAGCTATAATCTCTTTGGGACTCTTTCATGTATTTCAAAGATGAGGGTCATGCATGTACACAAAACCATCCCAAGGCCTTGTCTGAACTGGCAGAATCCTTGAGAGGACATTAGGCCATTCTGTGGGTACATAAACCGTTCCAGAGGGATTTTGTCTGAGCTCTTCTTAGTTGTGTTTGGAAGCTCCTACAAAGGAAATGGCCAAACCTGCCCAGACAGCTTATTCCAACACTTAACTGTACCTAATATTGGGAACCTGTTTCTTGAAATCTAACTTTAGCCTCTTACATGGCATAGTCAACTTTGAGGTGTGCTCTCCTGATCATTTGAAAACAAATACTTTGTAACATTCGACAGAGTAGTTGTTGCCAAAATTTATTACTAAAAAGTATTACGGCCTGAAACTGTTAAGAGGAATCAGAGAGGAATTGCGGACAATTCTGATTCAGTGACTTTATAGTGGCAACTGGAAATGTGGTACTAGTGAAGCACAGTAATCCATGGGGGAGCCGTGACAGTAAATTGTTTGTTTCAGTTTTGAAACTGGTGAGAGTAGAAAGAAAATGATGAAAGCTTTGCTTTAGAACTGCTTGAAAATTCAACGCTAATTCTGAGGGCATCTATTTGTGGCTCTCAGTTCTCTTCCAAACCTATTTGTCTTCAGAAAGAAGTGAAAAGATGTTATAAAACCTATTTTTTTCTAAATAAGATATGACCTGGGTTATCTATTCAAGTTTCAAATTGTACCTTGTGAAGTTGGGTTCTTGCATTATGGGATTCTAAGGTCATGAAGGGGGATCAAGAAAGCTAAGTATCATCCAGCTCAGTACCTATAAGGCTGCTTTTGCAGTAGATCATAATATTTAGCTGTGTCTCCAGTACACTCTTAAGATTTTATATATTATGTTCTGTAAATAGAGTAGAATCCCTAGTTATGACATACTGCTACAGAACAGGTAGTGCTCTAATGAAAAGCAAAAGAAGACTGAGAAGGGGTTTGCCGGAGCCCTGCGTGATATGAATGCTAACAAGTCCACTCACGTCATCAGCTTCCCTGCTCTCAGCTCCCCCCTCCCTCCCTTTCTTTCTCTTTTATGAGCCAGCTTGAAATCAGGGAATTACATGCTAAGGAAAACCCTTCAACTAAACATATAATTATTCTGCACAGGATCAGTGCAGCACAGTTAATCAGTTTACCAACTGAATTAGTTTTTATTTTTTCATGTCTGCATCTCCTGTTGAGAGTGGAGAAATTCTAGATTTAAAGGGGAAAAAATGGCTTGCAGTTGTGAAATGAGTATCTAAAGCTGAGCATTCGTTATGAGAGGCTGCAGGCTGTTTTGGCAGACAAACCTTACTGTCAGTCCCCAAGACTTTGAACAACTGACACCATGTGGAGTTATTACTTACAGGTACTTAAGAAATAACTGGTTTCCTATTTTAGTTTTCAGCTGTTTAATAACATTCCATTCTCCAAAACTCACAGCTGTTTTTCATTGCGTTGTATTTCGTTTCATTTCATTGGATTGTTTTGAAAAGTTAGTATTTATTTGGACAGAGGTGTCACTTCTCTGTAAATGAGTTCACATTTTAAATGACCTACTAGTAAACTGCTTCACTTAGGAAGTACAAAATCTTAAATGCTGTTATTTGTAAAAGCACAGATAATACCTTTTAGATTCTACTTACAATGAAAACACAAACTATCATGCTTCTATTAATTCTAAGTGCAAGTAAGAGTCAGCAGTAAGACATCTGCACCCCAAGCCCCCAAATTCTGTCCAGGATTACCTTCCATAGTGCATGCATGCATATTAAAATAGATGGCCTTTGGTTTAGGAGTGCTCACTCTGATAACCTGTTTGCAACTGCAAAGTGTCACCAAGTTTCACAGTAAGTTCACAGGCCAAAAAGCAATCCAAGTCTCCAGGTAGAAGCATTACAGAGATAAATATTGAAGTGTAGTTTGTCATTTACTCACGTTAATACGTTAAACTTAATCAAAGGAAAAACTGACCAAGGTAGAAAACTACTCTGGTTCTTAATGTACTTGCAAGCTTTAGGGGTAATATTTGTTTTCTAACAGTGCCACAATGGAATTTGAGCAAGGCAAAGTTTTTTCACTTAAAGTACCTTTTAGGTCCATAGTACACGCCCCCAGGAAAATGTTTAAATTATGTAAGAATTGGGTACATACCAGGAGAAATACTGGCTTGTTTTCTGAAGTGAAAACCATTTAGAGAAATTTAAAATTTTGGAAAATTTGGAAAAAAAAGAATAGTGACTGAAAATTGTTGTTAAAAATACCTTCACAATTAATGTTTTCTGCTCCTTTGAAAACTTTCTTTTTTAACCACAGTGCCTTCTGCTGTGTATTTGCTAAACTTTACAAAATATTTTTGTATAAAGACAATTTCTTTAACACAAAGGTATCTAGAGTCTTAACTTCTAGATCCTCTATAAGCCTCAAGAATCAATTTCTAAAGACTTGCATGGCCTTTACAGGTTGTCCACACCATCAGATGCAGTTCCCAAGTTGAATTCCAGTTGAATGTGTTCCTGAGAAAGGAACTGTGGATAAATACAAGATGCCAACTTGTCATAATAATGTTCCTTAAAGCCTACCAATTTTTACTTCTTTGGCAAGTAACATTTCCTTAAGGAAAAGAACAGAAGGGTGTCTCCTCTTCATTGGGGCTTAGGCTACAGCTGCTTCTGAGAATAGCACACTGTAACCAGGACACATTCTGGGTAGCCAGGTCTCAAACTATTAACATCATTTTTGTGGCATTCTTCCATCTTCTCTTCAATTATTTGATGTTGCTGGTACTTACTGCTAGTTGATTTCAAAACGGACTTTGCTAACCGTACTTTTAAAAGTAAGTTGCGATAGCTTAAATAATTATGATAAATTCAAGGTAAAAAGACTTATTACTATCATTTCCCTATGAAATATGTTATAATTTACAACCTTTACAAATAAAGCTAGTTGACTACACATTTTTAAGCCAAAAAAAGGTATATTACACTTGCAATATTTTTTACATGGTTTATTAACATGTTGCTTTCTATAGCAAAGATAATATTCCACATTCATTGCATAGTAATTTTCCTAAAATGTCTTTACTATATCTTTTAATGCTGTCAAAGTGTACCTTTCAGTATAGAAGACATAAGTAAAAGCTACCTTATCACTTGAATATTATTACCCATGCAGACCTTCAACCTCTCTGATGCATTAATAGCTATTTAGCAGAACGACTATAGCTAATAGAGCTGACAGACAGAATATATGTAAATTACAGGTAAACAGTGGCCACAGCTAGGCAATTTTTGTAGAGTAAGGGATTTACAAGTAGTTTTAAACTAATTCTGGTATGCTTCCATTTGTGTGTGTTAGGTCTTTTCTTTGGCTATGACTGAAGTATGCATTTAGAAAGGTAAATACCAGGATAAAAAAGGGGCTTGTAATATTAGCATGGTAAAAATGGAAAAATGTGCAACTTTACTGTTTGTGGATCTGTAGCACTCATGTTACCAAGGAAAATACCTATCTCGTGAATCCTTCAGTGTTCATTGCATTATACTTATTTATGCTTAAGCCCAGAGGCACACAACTGACAACACTGTCTACTCCAGACGTCCCTACGGATGCAGTATACAGTCTGTGTATAGAAATTTAACTGTCAGGCAACTCCATACATTTAAAAACCTTTTGTCTGTATGACCTTCTTGCTTCCCATGGTATGCACTACACATGTTACGGATTAATGTTACCCAAGTTGTAATTAGTTTACATCAAAAAGGATAAAAAAGTAGCAGGAAGTATTTTTAAATTTAGCAACAAGTATTATACACACTTTGACATTTAATTTACATTTTAATTCAAATAATGAGTTAAAATAGCATAATGATCTATCCACCTTTTAAATCTTTCACGTACTGAAGATAAAGATGTGGATCAGAAAACTCTCCCCTGCACGTACATTAGGAATTGATTTCAAGTAATGACACTGGAGTATGGGAATCAGTCCTTTATCTAATGGTTTTGGGATCCATCCTGATGACATGCTTAAGAGCTCCCAATTAACCTGAGAAACAAGCTACATACATTCTCTTAGATACCATTAGCTTCATAATACTGTGTGCTTGTAAAAGAATAGTTTGCTCATAACTGTAATGAGTCTGATGAGAACCTAAACAGCCCCATTTCACTTAAGGATGGAGACGTATCTCAGCAAAATGAAATCAAAACCATTCCCTTATTAATGATAATACTTTGAAAGCTTTAAGGATATTATAGTGGGCGTCCAATTCAGCCCTCCAGTAAGTTCCGTAATCATGCTATGGAAATTATTTCCATGAGTAACGTACAAACAAAATTTGCACCCCTTCTCCTTATATAATGGAGATCCCTTGTAGCAGAAATTATTTGTCTCTAAGACAGACAGCTCGTCAGAAGCAAAGTGTAACAACACTAATGCATCCTACTGTGGAAATACATTTTTCCCCACTCAGGAGAAATTTAAAACAGTTACCATCACGAACGATCCTTCACCCTCCCATCCAAGCCCGTCTGTTTGCAGCACAGCCGAGCACTATAAGACAAAACATGTCACAGCTTATGGCTGTGCTGTGAAACTGCGAATGTGCAGGGAAATCATCATTCCCGTCAAGTTATCGGGAAGAGTTTCCCCAGCGAAGCCGTGCTCAGCCCTGCGCGTCCCCCCCTCGCACACCCCACGCACGGCACGGGCTGCACTGTCCACGGTACCAGCGGCGGACGGACAGACGGATGGAGGGGGACGCGGGTGCGTTAGACACAACGGCGGCACGAGCAAGAGCAGCAGCAGCTGGGAAGCCTGAACAAATCAGGACATGTCACTAAAGGAGCAGAATTCCTCAGTCCAGCCTCCGGCACCTTATGCTTCTTGTGGTACCCTAAACTACACACAAGTGCTGCACAGCCACTGCATCAGATCACCTGATATGAGCAAAACAGACCTAATCAGGGCAAATTTAAAGCAACCAAACATAATAACATTACAGTGTGCAATGCATAATGGAGCCATGAGACACAAACACTTGATGTCTGCATTTACCAACAAATGCATTTGATCCCTACTCAGTTCTCGGCAGAAATCCCAACAACATGCTGCACAGCTTAAACAGCCTCTCTCTTCAGTCGTGTCTTAAAAACTACTGTGCAAAGCAGCATACTGATTATGAGAACTGAATAAACTCTTCCCAAAACAAAGAATACAAAAGCAGATAGGTAAATTACAAGGATCCAAAGTACAGACAATACATGGTAATAAATGATCATACCTTTCATCCAATCCACTACTTGCTTGGGCGTCCACTTGCTAATAGGTTCCATAACGAGAGCCATCATCGGATCACTTTATCATTCACACCAAAATCAGAAAAAGGAGAGAAAAAAATGTATCAGAGCATGGCTGGGCTAAGAGAGCTGTAGGATTTTACAGTGCAGTCCAAAGAGAAGATGATGCTTTGTCCCTCCAGGTTTCTCCTGCACTGATTCAGTAATGTATAAAATTACACTGCTTGATCAGCTCTGGCACCTCCCCCACTGCACACAGCCTGCAACACACTGGAGCACAGAGCCAGGAAATGGTGCAGTACGTATAGACTTACTTACAAAAGCCTCTACCCAGTGATCTACTTATTAGACCGGCACAAATATAAAATTATATTACACAGAGAGCGATTCAAGCTGGAGCTATTCCAGACACTGAGTTTTAAGGAGCTTTATTCCAACAAGCTCTGGGATCTTCATCAGGGAAAATATCACTACTGTAACTTGATAGCAGATTGTCTTGGCTTCATTGTGAATATGCTGACTGTCACTCAGTTTAAAGAGAAGATAGAAATATCAGAATATCACTTGGCATCTGGCAAAATGCTGAGCATCTCCATCTTCACAATACAAAATGTTGCTCGAGTCTTATGCTATATAATCATGTAATTCAAAATGTCAAACACAGTGTAAAAAGTCTTACCCAAGAAAAAACTATTGGAAGAAAACTCTTTTTTCTGGCCACATTCAGAGCCAATCTATTTCCTCCTATGAGCGGTTCATTTTATAGTGAAAGAATGACAGCATCGAAGAGTCAATTTTTACTACTACAGCACTTTAATATACACAAGTATAGCAAGTATTTTGATTCAAAGCACTGGGACCATTAGTCAATCTCTCCCTTTTGATAGGGAGAAAAAAAGAGGTTTTAAATATGCCTAATACTGAAGTTTACTACACTTTCAGAAGATGAAGGTGAAACATTTTAATGAGATGTGCCAAACAGCACTTTTTGGATCCATTTGTGACTCTGCACCTCATGCAGCACAAGTTCTGCATCATGTGGTTGAAGAGGTGCGTGCTTTCTGTTTGATCCATTGTCTGAGATATGCAGCCCCACTATTTTATCTTAGGGGAAGAAACACAGATTCCAGAAAAAAAGACACAACAAAGCACTTCCACCTTGCTTTTCAGTAATGTTTCATCTGTGCTTTTTGCTCCTGCACTGCTCTAAGTTCCACCAGCACATTAGGGTAAGAAGATGATATTGGTACCATGTCTCCCTCACTCCACTAGAGCTGTGTTAATTTACCCAGGCTAAGATCTGTCCTCTCTTTCTCATATGGGGGAAAATAAAATACAAATGGAATATTTATGCTGTACTGTTTCAGGGTTCTTTAAGTCTATATAGATAGGGATGCAGAGAGGCATCCTTCCCCCTCCCCCCCCAAAATGTCTCCAAAGAGATGTACCATTCTCAGTTCAGTGATGCACGCTATCCTTTTTCATTTTTCTTTTGCTTTGGGAAGTAGTGTGATTAGTATTCTATGATGTATTTTGAGTGCTCAGAGCACAGATCTCCTTTACAAAAGAATTCACATCAATTCTCCTTCAAGAAGGCTGTTTCCAGCTGAACAGCATGTCAGCTTCCTCTATGAGTTTTGGGAGACCACTTTCAGTAGCTTTAGTTCTGTCTAAATAGCTGCTTAAAATGGACATAATAATGACAAAGATTTCAAATGCACAATACTTCTCTTTTTAGGCAATAGTGGACTAGAACTGAGATGCGTAGAATAAATATTTCCGTTAGCTATTGGAAATTGTACAAGCTGTTTGTTTTGGGGCTATGCTTTCTTAAAATTTTTTTCACACAATGATCACCTCTCTTAAATTCTTTTAAGTTCAATACAAGCATGGAAGAATTTCAGATAAGCTATGTTGTGTATGAACTTAGTATTTGGACACAATTACATGAAATAATCTTCATTCATGATTGTTTGGACTGTTTCCCCAGTTCCTGTAATTTGACAGATGTTCTTTCCATGTCCTTTTGTCTCACATTTCCTACCCGTGCTTGAATGGGCAGACTTTCTTTTTTTATATTTTGACATATTTTTGAAAGAGGATGAAGCCTGAATTCAAAGCCCATCAATGTCAGTGGGCATACTTCCATTCATTTTAACTGGCCTTGGATGACAAAAGAAGCCCAAAACTCGTATTTTGGAATCAGTACTTCCATTTTCAGAATGAGAACTTTTTAAAACTTTTTCAGATCCTGTTACTGAGGCTCCTCACCACAAAGATGGTTCGCATTTTCATTTACTCATACTGTTAATCACCACCGTGGTGCTAATTCAGGCAGTACCTATAATTTCTTTGAAAAATCTTGACTATTAGATAATCTCCTGTGTTTTTCTTTAGTATAACTAGTCAAAGTTTGTCTATATTTTGGGATTCTACAACCTTTTGAACAACTGTCTACTTTTTGTACTACTTCTTGGAATGAAATATTTAAACTTATTAAATACGGTAACCCTGTTTCTTTCCTTCTTGAGCAGATGATTTATTCAGCTTCATTATCTGTTGCACAGATTGGTGCACATAGCCATAGTTTGTCAAAGAATCTTTCTAAACCCAGACAAATGTTCCTTTAACTTATCTCATGGGTATGTTCATCATGGCAGTCCATTGAAGACTGTACCTGGGTAGTTCCTCTGCTTCTCACTTTGTTATTTCAAGAAAGATTTATTTCTCGCACGCTGTCATATGAGAATATCACAGAAACATGGGAAGCCTTGTGTAGATCAGAAAAGGAACCTGTGACTGACTACAGAAATGGATACAACTGAGCAATAGCTAAGGCCAAATGGAGTCAAGATGGATTCGGACTATCTCTGTAACCACAGTTCAAGTCAGTTCATAGCACTTTTTAATATAGGTTGTCCAGTATGCCAGCTGAGGTAATGACTCTGAAATGAGTAATCATGCAATAAGCCACCATTGCACTGAACTATTGTCCTTATTATTGACATAGTTCTAAACATAGCTGTGCTAGAGTTAAATCACCTAGCTAACAGTTATTGTCAGCTATAGGTCACTGTAGTAAAACCAAGTTTGAAAAGTCACTAAACAAGGAACTTTTTTAAAAGATAAGCAAAACTGTATAATCCCTAAAGCTATTCCATGTGGTTTTCTGTCCATTTATTGCAAGGCTTCTGCCTAGATCTATCCCCTCAATCTACCTTACATTGCTTCCTAATATTGACATAAAAGAAACAATGCATTCCCGTAATTATGTTTTTCTTCAAGGCTGAATATAGCAAACCAATAGAAAAAAAGATCAAGGGACATCTTTCTCACTGTTATTCTATCTAGGTCATGTAAATGAGAAATACTTTCTGACTGAAGTCTGCATAGGCACTGGAGCAAAGTAAGGCACTTGAAACAGAGAAAGGGAACAGACCTTTCACTATATGATGCAGTGTTGTTGTCAAACGCCTATATAAAATCATCTAGTAATTTCAGGCCATAATCACTGCTATCATCTTTGACAGCAAAGGCCTAAGGCTGAACAGACTGGTTGAAAGGTTTCGAGTCCCTCCTTCTTCACAGCAATAATGCTGGTAGTTTTTTAGCTTTTGAGCATTGCCTGCTATCTCTGGGATTACTAATTAAACCGTCATTCTCTGTATTTTCATGGTCACTGTGGGAGGCAGTTAAATGTTCTTGCGTATTTCATGGCCAGTGATAACTTTCCAATTAATGATTATGCTCAAACCTGGTAACATAGTTAGTATAACACTTAGAGCAATCACATATTTCTTTCAGTTTTCATTTGGTAACAATTATTCTCATATTCTGTGATGAAGAAATAACCCGTATGTTTTGAACTAAGTCCTCTATAAGCAGGTTAGTTTAAGAAAATCTTGACATTGCATTCGATGGCCATTATGGAAAACATAAGCATGCAGTTTCAGGTTAAATAAGTCATGAATCCCCTGAAAAAGTAGTATGTAATGTTATAACTTAGGACATTTATAATTTATATTATTAATTGAAATATAAGCAAAATCTTTATGAAATGATGTTGAACTCTTGGTTATCACTAAAGTTTTTTATCATGTAACATTCACATATTATACAGCTTCTTTTCGTGGAAGAGGACATTTTCAAAAACCAGAATGTAGCTAAATTATTAGTTTTGGTCAGTTCTGTTCTGAGCTGTGTTCTGCCTGATGCTGCTTTCATACAACCTCTTCTTTGCATTGTAATTCTCGAGACTGTTGTGTTTCAAGGATGGAGGGCAAGAAAACTGCCTTTGGTGAATTTGTATGACATGGGTAAAGCTTGTGCTATGAGCAACAAAACCTCCAGCTTACATTCGCGATAGAGATCAACAGACATTCCTATTTAATTATAAGCCTTTGCCTTACTTAACCCTGAGTTTCCAAGCTGAAGGATTGGATTTTGGCTGTCCTCGCGTAATTTCAGAAGAGCCGGAGGAGGCTTCCTGCGCTTTGCGCAGCCCGTAAAAGGGCTGTGAAGAAAGGGTAAGACCAGTCCCAACAAGCCTCAATGCGAAAGTGCTACACGACAGATCGGCCCCACCGCTTTTGAAACAGGTCGGATCTACGAAGTGAGCGTACGTTGCATCCTCTCCACCATAGGCACGAGGCGGGTATTTTTGCCCTGCGGAGGCGTTAGCCCTTCTAGTCCTTTCTCCAAGTACCTGGACTCCGACCCAACAGCAAGGGGCTGCAGGGGAGGCCCCGAGGGACCCCCAGGCAGGCTGCAGAGCCCCGAGTGCCGGTGTTCCACATTCTGGAGTGCCATCTACTGGCACCGCGCTCAGCGCTCAGCTCTGCCGGCCGGGAACATGCCGGGAGCGAGCACCGAGCTGTGCAACGCGGGCAGCGCCTGGCCCTTGGTGGGCACTCAGGAGGTCCTTTCACCTGCAAGTTTTTTCTCCATTGAGCCAGCTGTAATGATGGGTGGAAGCCTTCCCGTGGGACTTCACCTGCGTTGGCTCTCAGCAAGGTGAAGCTCTTGAGAATTTTGAACTTCGCAAGCAAGAAATGTCTGCCTTATAAAATAGGAAGCAAGCGGTTAATTCTACTGCTGATGTTTATTGGTACAACATTTGCTTTGTGGGGTTTTTTTCCCATAGGAACCCCCTGCAGTCTCTGCTATTCAGTCAGAGGTATTGTATTAGTATTCCAACTTTTACATGGAGCTTCATTAGACATTTATATTTTTCATGCTCCATTAGGCGATATAACTGTTTTATTAATAATGGGTGTTAGTGATAATATATGATACCTTACATTAATTTGGTATTAAAACACCCTTAACAAATGGTTTGGAAATGAGGGCTAACATTGCAAAAATGCAAGAAATATTCCGTTTTTCAGGACTATAGAGAAATTATTTCATAATCACTTGCTAAAACATATGCCTGACATTGCTGAGATGTTTCTGTGCAGTGCTTTTTTCTTCGTGTATTTTAGTGTTCACAAAAGCTCCTACTCTGACATCTCTTGGGATTGAAGTCCTCTATTTGGCCACAAAACTTGTATAGTATGGACAGAGGCAGTGCAAATTTCATCCTATCTTGCCATCACCTTTGTCATAATATCATCTATTTTTTTCAGAAACTGCCCCCTAGGTATTTTACAATTCCTCGACATCAACTGTGGTTTATATAAAGTAGATTCTCTAGATTATATATCTCTAGGAAAAAATGATCGCTTTCTGCAGCCATATTCAAAGTTTTAAATGTACCCTGAGTGTGTTAATGTCAAAGGTATCTAAAACCATACAAAAAATTAACATAAAGAACACAGTTTTCTCTAAAGTTCTTCTCTAGTCACCCCATGCAACACTACAGGCTTGGGGAAGAGTGGCTGGAAAGCTGCCCGGCAGAAAAGGACCTGGGGGTGTTGGTCGGCAGCCAGCTGAATACAAGCCAGCAGTGTGCCCAGGTGGCCAAGAAGGCCAGTAGCATCCTGGCTTGTATCAGAAATAGTGTGGCCAGCAGGAGCAGGGAAATGATCGTCCTCCTGTACTCGGCACTGGCGAGGGCACACCTTGAATGCTGTGTTCAGTTTTGGGCCCCTCACTACAAGAAAGACATGGAGGTACTGGAGCGTGTCCAGAGAAGAGCGACGAAGGTGGTGAAGGGTCTAGAGCACAAGTCTGATGAGGAGCGGCTGAGGGAGCTGGGGTTGTTCAGCCTCGAGAAAAGGAGGCTGAGGGGAGACCTCATTGCTCTCTACAACTACCTGTAAGGAGGTTGTAGCGAGGTGGGGGTCCATCTCTTCCCCCAAGTTACAACTGATAGGACAAGAGGAAATGGCCTCAAGTTGCTCCAGGGGAGGGTTAGATTGGATATTAGGAAAAAGTATCTTCACCAAAAGGGTTGTCAAGCACTGGAACAGGTTGAGTCACCATCCCTGGAGGTATTTAAAAGATGTGTGGATGTGGCGCTTAGGGACATGGTTTAGTGGTGGACTTGGCAGTGCTAGGTTAACGGTTGGTCTCAATGATGACCTTAAAGGTCCTTTCCAACCTAAATGACTTTATGATTCTATGATTCTAATATAAATCCATTGTCTTCAGTGCAGACACTGTGAAGTTAAAACTGGAATAAATTTTCCCCATAGAAGATGAACTATGTGTTGCTTTGACTAGGACTGCAAGTGTTTTTCTGAGCAGAGAATACTGAAATGTTTTCACATTAAGGGAAAACAGGATCGTCTGTTTTTAGTCTGCTTGCTAATATCACCAACATGTTTACAGTCTTCGAAACAGCTCCAAATAAGAGGGCACGCACAAATCTGTGAATCACTGTGACAATCTTCAAAGCACAGATACAAGAAGAAAGTACCTTGAAGAGGTGCCTGTCAAACACGCTTCTACCTTGCCAAGGAAAAAGATGCTTTCATACAGGCACTTGTACCACTAGAACTAGTCACAGCTTCCTCCCTGCAGAAAAGTAAACTCATGAGGATATAGATATTTGGGTAAATCTTAACTCTGAGCTGCTGGAAAACAGAGAAGATTGGTAACACAGGTGCCTCATCTGCATAATTTATCTCTTCAGTTTGCCATCATCAGTTTGGTAAACAGGGAAAAAGTGCAGAAAGATCCTTTGTGATAATTTTTCTGCAAAGAATTCCTCTGGGAATAACTATAGATTTCTGCTAAATTCAGAATTGACTGGATAGTAGAACGAAATTAAGGAGTAACAGGTAAATAACTTGCAGCAAGTCTACTTGAGTCTCACGTGCAACTTGTTGCCTTCAGAGGGGATCCTGTTGCACTGGGCAGACAATTCTGTGCTCAGAATGGATTCACTCTCTTAATTCAGTTTTCCAAAACATAGGGCTTATAGTATCAACAGTCACGGGGTCAACACGAGAATTTCTGAAGGCAAAACTGGACAATCTCTTTCCAAAATATGTTCCAGCTTAACAGAAATGGTCAGTGTGATGCCAAAATTATTACACATGCATCAATGGCCTAGATTATGTAGGTATTGTGTAGACCAGACTACATTTTCATAACTCCTTTTTTTGACCCTGAAATCTTTCCATTTATGAATTTTAAAATTTAAGCAGCTGCTAACTGTAGCTTCTTTTCTTTTAAATAAACAAAATATTAGAATATTTATTACTACGATATGTTTCATTTCCTGTCAATATATCCATACTCATTTGTATACAGTATAATTTATATTTGCCTTTCTGCTTCTCCTAGTAAATAAATGGAAAATATTTATTTGATAAAAACAAAAAAAGTGTTCAATATACTTCCTCTGCAAGAATCATATAACCACTTATAAGCAAGCAATAAACCATCTGCTTCTCACTACATTAGGTAAACCATATTACTTGGGAAAAAAACAATAATAATGGGAAACTTGACAACAGTAATAAAACTTCCAAAAAATTGATACCAGATTCCCTTGTTATTCATTATTTGCTGGCTGGAAAGTAGACTTTGAAATAAAATTGCCCGTTGATTCTCCTAATGTGTTCAGGGAACTTGGTCTGTATATTCTGTGTAACATTTATTGTTTGAAGAAAACAGTCCAGCAACATTGCAAATGGGACTGACTTTGTCACTGAGGGACACTCACTCTGGTCTAGAGGAGAGACAAGCTCAAAGTTCAAGCGTACAGGAGAGCACTGGAGTGCAGTCCAGGCAATGATGTGGAGAAATATTCTGCTGAGGAAAGACATTTCATTCTTTTGTGCTTCATCATCATCTCCTCCATCATCCCATGGTAAAATTTGCCTTACAGAAATATTTGAACATGGGCTTAAATATTAAAAGAGTCATTTTGCCTTCCAGAGATATCTGGTAGGGTCACTCAGGATGTGCTGGCAAGGAGAATGTCAGATTCATAAAATTATAACAATTATTATTATGCCATCTTCATTTTTCTGTGTGATTTTTGGTCCAAGCTTGCCTTTCATGTTTCCAAGTGACTGGTGACAGGCAAAGCTTTTCTTGAAGGCATTCTCAAGATGGCTTTTTCTTTATCTCAGCATCTCTGCAAAGCCCTGCTATTATTAGGTCTTTCTAATGCCTTGGTTAAAACCTCAGAGATTATGCTCCTACTTTATACTCCAATAGCCTCTTCATTCACGATGTTTAGTTAGACTAAATATTTGCTTGGAGGACTGGCTGTGCAGTGACTACAGAGATATTCCCAGCGCGTGACTAGAGCCAAATTTTTTGTTGCCTTAATATTGTGAACAGAAAAAGAGATATAATAATCTGAAAGCTAGAAAAAGAAAATTCATGTAGGCCGCTAATACCTGCCAGACTAACCTAACATCAAAACATTCACTGCAGCCTTCACCATGTTTACTTCAGAGAATTTAATACATGAAGCTTCCTATACTGCCCTTGATAAGTCTGTAAAGGACTGGTGGATGAAACATCAGGTTTAAATGCAGAGCTGGAAGTTTTTCATCCTCTCTGTAGTAATACACTGACACAAGTAAAACACTAATACAAAAGAAGGATGCAGAATAAAAAGGTCTCTTCCCTTCACCTGTCTCCCCAAATTAACTTGCTTTGACATTTTTAAAGAGACCAAGAAGATGACGGTGATATGTCCTGTCATGTTTTCCACTACATCCCAGCAGCATACTGTTTGCTCTTAACCAGGAGCCTTTGCATTAGCAACCAGTTTTCCTCCCGTAATTCACTTGTCAGGACTCTTCCTTTGCTCTTTCCATTCCACACAGCTCTGCTCTCTCTTACATGCAATGGTAGATTTATTTTTAAAGAGCTTGGGAAGCAAACAACATCATGTTTTCCTTTTCTCTTAAAAATGCACTTGGACAACCTGAAACCATTTTAGATGCTGACAATACATGCTCTGATCAAGCAGAGGTAGGTATAAACTAATTACCAAGAACTGGAAAGCTCTGTAGCGGTGTTTCAGGGTCAGCTTTCATTTCTCTCTCACTCTCCTGTAGTCACAAATTGCATGAGCTCAGCTCCAAAATAAAGACCTGCTGTCCAGAAGCCTTGTTTATAGCAATAGCTGTCAGAAACGCCCTGCCATCTGCAGCTCCTCCTCGCCTTCCTCCTCTCGACCCGCGGCATTTCCTCCCTTCTGCCGGCTGTCTCGACAGCTCTGCAGCCAGACGTAGTCCTTTTGTTCCCTGTGAGAGGACAGTCTCAACAGTATGTTCTTCAGCCAACAAAGACCATCCACAGCCCTGCCATTAAAATCTGGGAACGGTCTTTTCATCTTTCCTTGTTTCAGGGGTCTTCAATAGTTATAGCAATTCTTGAAATACTCTCTAATTTCTGATGACAGCCAAACTGAGTGTTTCATTAAGATCTGTGTCCTCCGAGTCCTTATAACAGCTATTTTCTCTTCAGGTCTCCATGAGGAGTCTGTCTTCTCTTGCAAAGACTTTTCAGAGTGAGAGAAACCTGCATTTTTAGCTCTTCTCCTAATGGGGCTTGTTTTGCCTATGAGAATGAATAGAAATGATCCCTAATGGCTGCAAATATTAAAATACCCAATCCTAAAAAAAGGAGCCAAGACTCTTAACACAGATATGACCATGACTCAGCCTTGCCCTTGAGGTCCCGCTACACGTCCATCAGCAATTCCCTATGTCATTGAGTTTTACTATTTTTGTTCCTTAAGCTTGTGTTAGTTTCCCAGTTGAATTCAGTCCACCAGCCACAGGACAAAGGTTTTCTCTGAAGGAAACATCTCCTGCAGTTCAAGTTGTTGCTTTTTTATTTTTAAGTTCAGCAGCAGCAATTTTTGGCTACAAAACCTCTTGGTAGGTGGTTAGCACTGTGAGCCAGCGCTGTGAAAAGGTGAGACAGACAAGAAACCTGTTAAGAACTTGACCCTTGTTTCATGGTCCCTGTAGACAAGGCCCTGTGCCTTCTGTCTGGAAGAGCTTGATGATTTTAGTGACTCTTTCACTCTGTTTTCAGACTGGATTTAGCTTCCAGTCCTCATGCCTTCTTGGGTCTACTTTTTATTATTAGGGAGATTAAAATAAAACATCGTAAATATAGCTCAAAACCTTCTGCCCAGATTATCTGAGACCAGGGCTCCCACTACTTGACTCGGCTCATATTCCACCTCCTTGCTTACTTTAAACTCGGTGCCAATTTCCCCTTTTATTTGGGACGAGTGATGTGAGTTTGGAGACAGTGCTGCAGCGCACAAGCAGCCACAGCAGCAGAGAGGAGTAAAGGTGCTGGCTGAAGGCATCCTCACTCACACCTGCCCCACCAAGCTCAAGTTTAAATAAAAATATAAGCCATATATTCCAATATTATCTCCTTCTTCATCATAGTTCCTCCAAGGCTAATCTCGGCATAATAACTTTTCATCACATAAGCTACCCATTTAACATTTTCTTAACTCTTTGGTGAAGGGGAGTAACTGTACAGCTGTCTTAAATTAATTTGAAAGGGTTAGAATACTGATTTCATTCATCTATCTGTAAAACTATTAATACTGATTCCATCTATTATTTACAAATTCATTTTGCTAAACTAAAACACACACCATTAGTTATGTTTAAAGCTGCCTGCCCATTTTACTGATGAAGTGCCACATTTGCCGCATTTCTGCATTATATCTACGTCTACATTTCTACAATCATGTATCTGTCTAAGAAAGTTCCTACACCTTTTCTGTAGATCACCAATTTTGTTGTATCGCTGCTTTCTCACACTACATCATCATGAAACTTAGCAGAACATTTTTCATGTTAATTGAATGTTCTGCCCATATATACAGATATTTATAATCTCCTAGGAGAAAAGTTGTTTTAGTGGTTTTTCATGGCACAATTCATTTGCATGTTTCTACTTATTCACAGAAAATGCTAGGATTAAAAATAGTTTAGGCTGAAAACTCTGTGAAAGCTTTTTCCCCTAAAATCCTAAATTACATGATTTCACACTTAAACAAAAAATATGTATCACAGTGAGCTGTGAAAAAGTGACAGAAAAAAGATTAACTTTGAAATATATTAATTTATTGCAAATAGCCATGTAAACTGGTTGCTAATACATCTTTGGTGCACTTTTCTGGTAGGACATTGTCCTGGTTAGAATTCTAGTATACATACTAGAATGTAAAAGTTAATTCTTCTGCTGCTAAAATACCACTGGCATCAAAACTTTTCAGGAATTGTGACTCACATTTTTCCTATCTTTCCAGTTTCAAACATAAGAAAAAGGGATCCTCTGGTGATTTTACAACTTCCTAGTTTCCCATTTGCTATAGTTTTGTCTCCATAGGCTCAGAGTTTCTTCGCACATCTTGCTTTATTCAGGTTAACAGGAGGATATTTATCTTGGGCTTCTTTCACATTCAAATGCTTAAATAAATTTTGTAGAGAGAGTTATCAGGGACAGTTTTTAGAAATATAATATCAATCCTTTGTTTCAAGTCCATATCTCCAAATAAAACACAATTAAAATGTCCCAAAAGAATTCTTCCAATTAAAAATTTAATTTCAAATTAGTACACATGCAAAAGTTAGGTGTTTTTCTGGAGAGGCTCCTTGGCAATACCTCTGTGCATGATCTCAAAAGCTGAAGTCACCTTGTCACAAAAAGAAAAAAAAAAAAGTCTTTGAGAGCTAGTAGTTGGAGTTGCCTAATGAAAAGGAAAACTTTATAGGGCAATTAATTTTGTTAGTGCAATTATTTTTCTGATTGCACTGTCTATTGTCTATGTATCTTATCTAAATGCTGTCCAAGTATTTTAAATAGATAATTTGGGAGCTGGAAGCATGGTTTTGTATCTGAATTTTTTAAACCTTTGTTGTAAGCCATGGATACAAGTGTGAGTGGCTACTGAGGACATTTTCAACAAGGACAGCTAGACAAACATATTTGAATATTTTGGCTTTGGACATTTACCCAGCTGGCGCAGTGCTGTAGGATGTAGTGTCTGCCTTGAAGAATCTGAAAAGGCCACTGGCTGGCCACCCAGCTGGTGCCTGGTTTTCCAGGCACACGATCTGACTTTAATCTAGTGTTTTGCCACGATTTGTCATAGAAAAGATTTCAAGTATGGAGCACTGTGTCCCGGTTAAATGACATTTCCTAAAAATATCAAACCAGGCTTATTTTCCAAAGACTTGCTCATCTCCACTCTTACTATGCCAGCACAAGCAAGCTACATTCACCTGTTATTTAGATGAGGAAGCCATCTGGTTCAACTCCTTCATTTAAGAATAATTTGAAACTTTTCAACACATATATTTCAACACGAATACATTTTGTCAGTGCGAAACGATATTGTTAAGTACTTGTATGCACAAGTAGTGTGGCTTATAAGAACAGTGTTGTGCTATCTTCCCTAAACTGAAGGGGTCTTCTGGCAACTGGCAATGATCCTGTCATATTGTTAACTGAGAGAAGAATTTTGCCTTTTTATACCAAATCCAGATTTGTATTGTTGATTAGATTTGGATAGGTCACTGCTTGCATAGGTTGTGACCCTGTTTGTTGAGATGGCATTTTCAAATTCTTGTACTTCCCACAAATGTATGTCTTTGACAGTAAAACGTTCTCCTGGCAAATAATGCTGAAAATAAGCATTCCCCTTTGTACAATTTTGGCTGTATCAAGTTAATAGCTCTAAAATATGACCTGATTTTAGTCTCAATTTCCATGCACTGCTTTGCCAGTGTAGCACCTAGAAAGTGATGCAAGATCAGGGAAAGCTTTCATGGCCTCACACCAGCTTACCCAGCACCTGAGTTTAGTAAGTCTGAGAGTTTCCCGCTTTGGTAACTGAGAGAAAGTGTTTTTTAACCAGAGCATAAGGCTCAACATTTAAGGGGGCCACCTCTGCAGCGTACAGATGTGACAGGGTGAGAACTGACATTAGAAAACAATACAGAACTAAATTTCCATTTTCTAGAACTCAGGTCTTCACCTTTTATGGGCCTGTTGTGCCAGTCTTGTGGTTAAAAACCAATAACCACTATTTAAGTATTCCTTCCTAGTCAGCTGCATCCCTTCTTTTACAGTCATTTCATCTGGATCATGTTTCCTAGTTGGCTTAGGAAAGTATTATAATTCTGAATTAAAAGTTATCATAATAAAATTACATTTCTGTCCATGAAGAATTTTGTTGCCTGGAGTAAAAAATCCTTTGGGCTCATAACTTCCCCTGTTCTTCTACAGGCATAAAAATGATGGGCTGTGTCAATCAGAATGTATTCACGTATTAATAACACTTAAGCAAAGCATAAGCGCCTGGTTTGACTTGGAAAGGGGTTATGCTAATTAGCTTAAATTTGCAAGAATTTGACTCAATAGGAACAACTTGACATTTAGTTTGAAAGGTCTAAATGTTTCTGTAGAGTTCAGATAACAATATTGCTGGTGAGGTATTCCTTTTTTTCCCTTTCCCAAATGACGCTACAAATACAAAAAGTTCATTTGCAAATGTTTACCTAAAATAAAATGACTTACACAAAGGCCTATCAATGCAGTTGACACAGATCCCGATTAAGTCGAATCCCTGGCAATAGAGTCTGCCAGAGAAGTTGGGCTATTTGCTTTTCTTGAATCCTCCCTGGCTTTAGATGCTTTCAAATCTTTTCTAATCCTTGCTGAAGGGCATAGCTAATTGACCTGGGAATGGTGCTACGCTACTGCTTTTGCAAACTACAGTGACATACCTGCACAATATCGAACCGTGTCTGTAGATGTATCAAGTAGCTCAGGGAAAAATCTGTTTGCGGTATGGCACAAAGCCACCTTTCTCTCCCCTTCTTTAAGACATACAAAGGATATCTCTCCTACTGCAAAGCATCAGAGACATGCCGTTCGCTGGGCTGTACCTACAACATCTGACTGATGACAACAATTATTAATTTATTTATTTACATGCTTTATACTTCCAAAGCACGTTAGTTCTTCAAGATATTCAGTGCCCTGTTTCATTGCCCTGTTTTCCCTTAGCAAACAAAGTGATATTTGGCATCTCCTTTGTAGTCCGGTTTTCATGTTGCTGTTAAAAACCCGTGCTTTGAAGTATTGCTTCCTCTGAAACTGTAGAAGTATGATATTGTGTTGACCACTGCTTCACTCTCCATTTTTTTCATTCCCAGAGTTAGAAATTGATTAGTTAATGGAGCTTAAGCTCCATGGCTTGCAGCATGCTGCACCCTTTCATTAGCTGTGAATCCAAAATAAACACAGTGATTTAGGTCCACTAAGCAAATCCATCAGCTACATAGCATGACAGGTTGCTGCTGCTTTTGCTTTTGGATCTTTATTGAAATAGACTGCTAACAGCTACTATTTTTTTCCCCCATATTATATCAAAAAGCTTGGTTTACTCTTAATATGATGTGTTAGGGCACAGTGGAGGTGGCTGCTCCCTGGGGGCCAGGAGTCATGGGTGCTCCCCACAGGGCAGGGTCTCACAGCCAGGACCGAGGTGCCCCAGGGGGGCTGGCAGGGGCTCCTGGCCTACGGGGTTGGGCGAAGAAAGATGTCAGAAAGACAAGATGACAGTATGTAAGCCCGTCTGGTCTTCCCAGATGCTACTGCACCTTTTCTGGTTCAAAGTGTTAATTTAAATGATTTTTGAGTGATTTTGGGTGAGTTAAGACACTCTCATAAATCAGTGCTATCCATCTAACCATATATGTACTCAAATAACGCAAGTTGTTGAGTGTTTAATTACAAATACACATTTGTTTGAGTTTTCTATTGGTATTTTTAGAGGAAACCAAGTGACAAGATGACTAACCAGCAGGAGATTGTAAGTGTTGGTGGCACAGACCTTACTCTGACTCATAATTGTTGCATTTGAACATATGCTGGAAGGGCAAAATGCTCCAAACTACAGGTCTCAGTTGCATTTAAGAGTGGCCTGGCCATAAATGTCACTGTGTATGTCACTAGAAAGGAAGCAGTTTACACATCATTCTCCACATACTACCATCTGTATGTGCTAGTGCGTTTTTTGCAGGTTTGGATTTATTTCGGAAAAGTCAGTTTTCAGAACAAAGTACATTGTAAGTAAGACTCCCTTTAATGCAATGCAGAGTTGCCCTGGTTTATTCACCGCAGAGTAAAAGAGCACAACTCATACCGTTGCTGACACTGACATATCCACTAATGTAATGCTGCTTGCTTTTACTTATAGTCATTTCAAATAATAGAAGATAGTCTCCTAAAATATATCTGATAATAAAAAGAACATACTAATGAGATTATTGAAACAGAAAGCCTTAAACAGGGACTTGTTTTAAAGTTTACCAGTGCTTCTCTGATCTTTAATTCTATTTACTGTATGGAAAAAAATAAGGTGGAATGAGAATGAGTGATGAAGAATTGCACTGGATGAAGCAACAGGATTCCTAAGACAGAAGACTTTGGGGACAAAATGAATCAAAATGTCCATGTGAGTGTAAAATATATTATTATTTTATGACAAAATGTATGAAATACATAATGAAATACAGATTTTTCATTGGAAAATACAGAGATCAAAATTAGTTATTGATACTGATGAACAATGATGATTAACATTAGTTAAAGTTTCATAGCTGGAAATTCCCTGGTCAGAGATACATTGATACTGTCAAGAAACTCATATTCCCACAGGTCATCTTTGATGCATTAAAACATGATAAACACAGTATTTCTATCCTCTAAAATACCGATTGCTTGAATTACAAATGAGCGGATCACTCTGTATGTGAGTTACTCCTGTTCTTTAATGCAAAACATCTATCGTCAGCCATTGTCAGGGACAGGATATTAGGCTAAAAAGGCTTTTGATACAATCCAACACATTTGTCCTGTATTCTTATCTTGCTTTAAAAAGGAGACAACTCTATTTCTGCACCAAATGCTGCTTTCAAGTGCATCACCACAGCAGCATTGCCTTATGATAACAAGCATGGGTGACAGCAGCTAGGCCTGTATCTAAAAAAGATTTGGCATCCTGTCTTAACTCAAAGGAGATAAAAGGGCATTTTTTAGATATGGTTGTTCAAGAAGAAGCATCTATTAGGAAGCCAACAGTACAAACTATATTGCCAGTAGATAGATGCAGTGATTGGGAAAAGTATATAACCTTCCCCTCCTCTTAAAAAAATCTTCCCTTTAATGTTACATCATTCCATTTTATCTGGACTGAGATTAAACAAGATTATATGTATGGAGGAAGTAAACCAGGTTGGAAACAATAATGTAGTCCTACCACAAGTAGGACTTCACTTAAAGAAATTGTTTAAACAAATGGTGATTAATACAAAAGCGCCTGCAAAGCTTTGAAATGACTGTCTTCTTTCATGAAACAAGTCATTTGCATTTAAACAAATTCCTCTGTATGTAGATAAAATAAAATGACAGGGTTAGTATAGTAAGAAAATTATTTGGCATCAAACCATCAATACTTCAATTTTATTGTTATCTCAAAGACAGAGATGGACGATTACTTTGTAAACATATTTCTTAATAGGATAATTTTCTAATGAGCGATAGCAGTTTGTGATAAGATTTAATCTTACACAGACTTTTTGCAAAATATATGTGATGCTATGGTATTGAACAAAGTAGGATATTTTATCTGCAAAAGACAATGGCTCTATCCCAAGGAGGACACTTCACCTGATATACTTGGTCTCACCAAACCTCAGGAATCATGTTGTGCTTTTAGAAATATTCACAAGATAATAATTTTTGTGAAATAGTTAAGGGTGAAAATGTGTTTTTCTATAGACTAGAAAAAAACAAACCAACAAACTCCAACCCACACCCTTGCTACTCTCACATTAAAAAAAAATAGTAAACTGAGGAACTGACAGTTCAGGAATGCAGCTGATTTTCCACTTCCAAAAATGTCAAGAGGCATATCAGTGTGACATACAGCCAGCCTTTTGAAGATGGCAGATGGTGGAGTTAATTGTGATACGGAAAGAAAGGTGAGGAAGAATTTAAACACTTTGATTTTGCAGCCTAAAAATTTTAAGACAGTAGTGCTTTTTTGTAGTGTGGAACGTGTGCTTTGTAGCACAGTTGTGGTGTAACTGCATTAGGAATTACAGGATTATGCAGTAAAGGCTGCAACTCTTTGGCTTCTCTTGAACTCTCACCTGCAAACTGATAGATCAGTCAAGCATGGATGAAAACTGTCTCATGGATTTCCTTAGCTTCTTAGATTTGGTAGTGCCAGAACTGGCATTTTTAGCTGATCTTGTACTTTTGGAAATATGTGAAGGTCATGTGAAGGCTATGGGTTTAGCAAGAGGTCCAAAGGCTCATAGTGGGGTTTATATTGCTTCAGCAGTTCCATGCTTTCCTTTCAGGAAGTGCTTATGGTAAACAGGTTTACCATTTGCTCTTCCACTTCAAAGAATTTACTTTGAATCCTTCAGATTTTCACCCTTCTTCTTCAACATGAATGTGGAGCTATTGAGGAACGTGAGATGCTTTGTACTGCTATTTTATTTGTATACTTGATCTCACAGCTTTTGTCTCCATTTTTGTTTTTATGATACTCTGTCATTTCATTTCTTTCCCTTACTTTGGCTTGTTGTGACTGGGGACAAAAGTTAGCTTGAATAAATCAAACAAGATAACAGAACCAGGGAGAAACACCTGAAGAAGCTGGTGGATGATGGCTAATTCCTTTATTCCCAAGGACTCAGGACAGCCATTGTGCTTATCCTATTTTTAGAGGGAAACCCCCCCCACTTTTCAGGCCCTTTCAGGCCCGTCAGGGGTACAGAAAAAAGGTGAGGAACCGGTAACAAGGGGCATATGTATGAGCTTTAGTGGACATACAATAAAAGTGTGCACCCACAGTTCAGAGAAGGAGCAGAGGAATATGCGCTTGTGGGAGACCTGAGCAAATAGGAATACCTTCGTAACCTCTGGAGAAATAGAAGTCAAACAGAAAGTGCTACCCAACCTAATAAATGCTTTGGAGATTCCAACTCAACATTTTCTCAGTTGCTTTTCCAAAAAATCATGAGAAATACGAATTGCTTGTGCATCACCTTTAGGTGAATCACTTTACCAATTGAATTGGGACTTGTAGTGAGAAGTTAAATTACTGGAAAAGGAGCCATATGGATTTGCCAGTCCATTTATACTGATACTTGCTATCACAAATCAATGTCCGCATGAGCGAGTTGAGAGCCGTACCCATCTCATTTTGTCCCATGCATCTTTAGATTGGACTTATGATACTTCAAGTAGTAGAAGGAAAATTGTGAGAATGATAAGGTAGGAAAACTGGAATGGAGCAAGTTTCTACAATGTTTTGAAAAGCAACAAAACTCCGAAGAGTTCACTCAAACTGAAAACATGCAACTGCATCCTGGCCTGTATAGCCAAGAAATGGAGGCCTCCAAAGGAAACCAAATGGCTTCAAGAAGATTTACTGGTTGTGGGGTGTGGTGTTGCAGACCCCCTGGGCCATGGCGCGATGTCAGGACCAGCCAACGTTGTGTTCTTGTTTTGGCTGCAAGTGCGGTGAGTTGGGACAAGCTGGTGGTTTCTTGTTCTGGCTACGGTGCAGTGAGTTAGCAGGATGAGGCACTGCCTAACCGTACCTGAAACTCCTGCTGCCTGGATCACGGCCCGCCATGAAAGGTGCCAGAATTACCTGGCAAGAATTGTGGCCAGGATGGAAATATACTGACCAAAGTCAATCATCTCACTATCCTATAAAGAGCGATCCTAAGTGAGACCCTTTGAGCTGTCCGGGATCGCAGCAGGCTGTGACCCAGTATGTCCCCCTGAGCTGGGACACCTCTCAGGGTAGATGTCATAAGGATTTTGAAGAGCAGATTTCATGAGGATTTCAAAGAGGAGATTTTGCAAGGATTTCGAAGAGTAGATTTCGCAAGGATTTCCAAGAACATCCGCTGATAGATGCCGACGAAGAAGGGGTCAAAGATCATCTGCTGACAAATGTAGATGAAGAAGAATAGTGAGTAATTCACTACAACTAGATTTCATGAAGTTTCAAAGATCATTTGGTACCAATAATTTACTACAAGTGGCAAAGAGTCAAAAATCTTGATCATAGGTTAACCTCTACATCTCCGTGTGTGTGTGTGTTTTTGTGTGCAATTTGATTTAGGAAACTTTGTAGTGTTGATTATAGCAAATTTTATTAAATCAGTCTGATAATTGGCTGATGATTAAGTATTGTTAAAAATCATATAACCTAATCTTGTGATTTACCGTAATAATGTTGATAAATTGCTGCTTCCCCAAAGTCGTGTAGGATCCATAATCACTCATTCCCTGAAAAATTGGCGCAGTAATTCAGTGGGAGATTTTCCTTACCCTTTGTATCCCTCCCGTCAGGCATAAACCATTGACCAAGTCTGGGAGTAAGTTTGGATCCAGCTGCACCTAGACTCCTCTCTGAGAAGGAGTTTAGAAAGCAAGGGGGTCTGCTCTGAACCTCGTGACTCAACGTGAGGGTCTGCCTTAACTTTTTACGTCTCCAGTCTCTGTGTGAGTCATTCTAACTTGATTCTAACTCGATTTTCCTTTGTATGTTTCTTCCATGTAATAAGTAATACAGTGAACCTTGCCGTCAAACTTTGTTAAGTCACACTTTTACAAATTCAAATGAAAATCACCTTTTCCTAATACCTTTGATGGTGATTCTTTAAGTGAACTAAACCTCTCATGCATGACAAATTGGCAGACTTGGCAAGATGCTAAATCAGGATTCTTGACACAGGGTATAAGTTTTTATTACTTTAGAAAATAAATACCCCTCCTTTCAGGAAGTCTGTAACAATGAAGTCTGAAACAGTAGACTGATGGATTCTGTACAACAGGCATCACAATCCAGAAGAACATGGGATTGATTTCTAAAGACTTCTAAGAGCAGGTCAATTGCATAGGCAGGAAGAAAAAGATGGGTTGCTTCCCAAGTTCTTTGCTTCCTCCTGTCTTTACTGGTTTTGTAGTCATTTTTATTTTTAAAATATTTTAGCTTTTTATTTGTACCATAAAACTCTCTGTGCTAGGAATATTAATGGGTGGAAGATAAATATTCAATAATTATCTCCCTCTTTTTTCTTTTTTTTTCTTCATTTTTGGTGTATAGCATTTTTATATGTTCCTCAAGTTCATAATTTTCACGGCTCACTGTATGAAAAATTATCAAAGGTAATAAAAATAAAAGGAAACAGCATTCCTGATTTTCATAAAAATATCCCAAGAAATAAAAAAGTGGAACAAATCCCTAAAATATATACACAGCCAGGCTCTTTTGCATTTTTTTTTCCACAAGCACCAGCTGTTTTTTGCATACTAGCATAAGGGACATATTTGCAGATTCAGTTTATGGGAGCTTTGTTTATGCACTGGGTGAGGATTAACAACTAATTTTAATTAATGTGGCAAAACCAAGTTCAAAGAAGATGGAAAATTTGTAAATCTCGTAAGACCACTAATTCTGGCTGTGTTCTTAGATGCAGAAAAGGTGCTGCACGGAATTTTCCATATTAACATTTTTACTAAGGTTTACACACTGTAACCCTTTCTCCATCACTGTTTCACAAAGAACCTCCTGATTTAGCAGACCTTTACTTACACCCTTGTGCCTCCCAATCTTTAATGTGTCTTTCCAATCTTTCTGTAAAACAGACAAATATCACTGTTGTCATTTCAAGTGTTCATCAAGCAGGAAATCTGTGAAAGAGCAGGCAACTAAACCAAAGGGCTTGCTTTTTGGAGCAACTTATACCCATGCAAAGTCAATGGCATCAATATGAAAAGTACGGCACACACATTTTAATGGAAACACGTAAATGAAAAACAGGCAAATTGGCTTTTGCAAGGATAATTCATGTCAAACCGATCTAACTTTCTTCCGTGACAGGATAATGAGCCTTGTGGAGACATGAGGCAGTAAATGTTATATATCTTGACTTTAGCAAGGCTTTTGGCATGGTCAGGCGCGATGGTCTTGTAGCAAAGCTGGGGAAACAAAGCCTCAGAACTGGCTGAGGAACTGCTCAGAAAACTTATTATAGTTTTCCGACAAAATGAAAGGAGCAAGCAGGGGTTTGCTGTGGTCACTCTTGAGCCTGAAGTTTAATAAATCTCTTCTGAGGGTTTAACTTATTGAAGATTCAGGATGAATGTTAGCAAAAATTTCTTAATGGGAGGACAGTCACGCACTAGATTGACTGCAGGCTTTTCAATATTTGATTCTCCCATACCTTTGCCCAAGCACAAGTTCAACACTGTTCTTTTGGGGGACAAGGGGACAGATTCAATGGCAAGAAGAGGTCCCTTATTGGCTGATGTGATGTAACTACATGATTTAATGCCTTGCGGCAATGTAATAGACAAATTACTCGTTTGAGATCAGGAAGCATCACACCAAATTGCAACACAAATTGCAGGTGAAACATTCTTGTGCTCCTTTCCACCCTGCTTTCACCCCTCCCCGAGAGGCCACCAGCTCTGTCAGGTCACCCTCAGGTCTGGCTGACAGATTTAAGGCATCACCAGAATAACGGCGTAATGAATTGAGTGAAGCTGTCCTGAGAAGAGTTTCTGTAAAGCGGGTTGGTTTTGCCTCATTGGCTTTCTTAGCGTTTTCTAGACTCAACAGAAAGCCCAGAAATGGAAGTAGCAGCTGTTGCTCTAAACTGTACGGCCAAAATTGTTCAGGTTCATCGTGCGGGGGTCACACACCAGCTCCTCTCTCTGGGACGCTTCTGGGGCATCGTTACAGAGACTTTTCTTACCTGCATGATCTGCTAAAAATCTGAAAATGGTATGAACTGCTGGAAATGGGAGAAGGTCTTGGGATGGGGGAAAAGAAGAACTGTGCGATTTTGCAGTTGGTTTCCTGACTGCGGAATACAAAATAGGGCTTTTGACCTATTCCATACCTCGTGTGGGAACGATGGGACAGCCGCAGCCAGCAGCTGCCGTTAAAGCAGGGAATACCTACCTACCTACCTACCTACGCACAGTGCTTAGAAACCAGCGCACGTATTTCTGAGAAATGCTTTCTCCACCATGTGGAAGCAGTAACCCATACTGAGCTAAGTGACTAATAGTAAGCTGAGCTAATTAGTTTAATGAGCTAATACAAAGTAGGTACATCGGAGAGTCTCGCTTTGATGCTAATTCCCTCATGTAAGAAGTCCTTTTATGTCCCGGGCTACTGTTTAAACCACTGGACCAATTTGCCAGCCCCTGTTAATTTAAATCTTTTATTAATGAATGAGAAAGCATGTGGATCTGGTTGCAGTAGAAGAGTACTTGTTTTATTTCACCCTGCCATAGTTTTTCCCTCAAGGTTTGTCTCATTGTGAGGCAATACCAGGGAAGGAAGTAAATAGTATGAAGTTCTTTCTGGAGCTTGTCACTCCACTGCTGCAAACTGCAGCAGCTTTTTTAATCTATAAGTTCAGTTTACCCTTCTATATTGTAAAGTATGTATCGCTGAGTGTGCCTCTTCTACCCTGCTCCCACCACTAGCACGGATGTATTTTTTCACGTCCCTTACCTTTCTTTTCATATTCTGCCTGCTGGATATAGACTTCTCTGCTTAAGCTTTTAGTCTTACCTTTTATACTGAGACAAATTTCTGTTACTGTGATCTATAAATTTTTTATGTGGTCACAAGTCTGCATACTAGTTTCTTCGACAACTTAAATACACAGCTGATGTGTCCTTTCAGAACGACTCTACTTTAAGAATTTTTTGATATAAACTACAGAAAAAGCACCTGTGAGCCCACTGTTAGTCAGGTAAGAGCCCTTGAAATATTGCTTTCTATTATTCAACATTTTAAAAGAGTTTAATAAGCTGTACCTTTTTCAAAGGATTTTAGAGGGACTGTCTCACCATTTTTGTTTCCCAAACCCCAGATAATGTGAGAAGAAAACGTACCAAGTTTCTCTGGAATCATTCCATAGCAAATTCCAAAACAGTATTTTCTATAAAAGTGGTGTAGAGTTTTTATGGTTGCTCTATTTAATTTTTACAAGGTGAGTGTTGATAGCACACAGAGGAAGGGAATACACCTAGGGGAAGCAGCAGCATAATATGAGATTTAGGGTTTAAAATACATGGACTATCCGTAAGATCCTGTTATTAAATTCAGGGTGTTTACTGCTGCGTCTAATCCAATACAACTGGGGGCTGCTACCCAAAGGGACACCCCCCACCCCTTTCCCTATCCTCAGCTGCTTCCTCACGCTGGTTTTCTGTGGTGAACTGAGCAACTATGCTGCAGCAGGCGAGCTCTATCAATGAGCTGAGCCAGTAGGTAACCGATCCCACCAGAAAAACACCATCTTTTCAGTTGGCTCACCTCATTCATCCAATTCCCTCTGCACCACACAATTACTGGGTGCGATACAAAGGAAATGTCATATCAATATATCTGGTATATTATCCTAATTTGTTGGAAGTATGCAGAGCTCTCAACATCAGCTACACCAGGAGAGATGTACATTGCCAGAGGGAAGCTGGCTTGGTCCGTCTTCTGCTTTATAAAGCGGGAAAGCTAAAGACTAGCACTTTACTGAAACAATTCCAGTAATCTAAGACCTTTACATCAGATTAAGCTTTATTAATTGATTGATTAACTTTCCAGACTGGTGAAGGAAATGTAATTACAATGTGGACAGAACACGAACTACTATTCAACTATTAAAGGATGCTCTAGAAGGACGTGTTTTATTTGTGGATGACCAAATACTCAGCACATCTTCCTGCTGCATGGAAAACCATAGACAAAACTTCAGGTGGCCAGAAACAGAACTGCATATGTCAGAAGTCTGTGTTAAAATTTTTTAACAATATCAATAACTTACTGTAGTTTTAAAATAAACATACACATTGACCACTTTTCTCCTCTCTGCCTACAAATAACCAGTAGCAATGCTTTTATTTTAGTCCCGCAGGAATGTTTACCGATAGTTCCGATTAAAGTCACTGCACAAAATTTATCGCCTGTTTTAGTATTTTAACATTATGACTTACAGCGTACACTATTCAGGATAGGGACACGGCATATCTAGAGGCTTTGCAATTAACACAACAAGGCCTCAAGTCTGATTCGGACTTCTTAGTGCTTCTACAGCTGAGCCAATAATGACTTTAAACGATTTCTATCACATAATTCATCAGTAGGGGTGAGCGGTATCGGACTTCTTGCTTGTTGGTCGACCAGGTTTCCTTTCGGATGGGAAACGGAGCCCGAAGGAGGGCCGGCATCGATGCACCCGGTCGTACTGCGGGCTCCCGGTAGAAGACAACGTTACGAGCGTCGCTTGCGTCGCGTTGCTCGTACAGTCGCCGGCTCCGACCACGACCCAGGCCGGGTGTCCGGCCTCCACGAGGGTACCGGCCCTGAGCTGCCCACCTGAAGAGACTGCCTCTTCCCTTCTTCCCAGGCCACACGTATTCACCCCAAGCAATCAAAAGTTTATTTCTTGACCCCCACTGCCATTCACCTGACTGAAATCCTGCTCCTTCCTGCACCTTTTCAGATTTTACCAGACGCACCTACCGGTCCGCCCAGCGCAGCGCAAGAAGAAAGGTTGTAAGGCACGGTGAATTCTGTTTAGCCGGCCGTTCGCTACCGATTTCCCTCTGAAAACGCCGGTATCGCTTTAGGGGCGCCCCGGAGAGCAACTCCCGCGGCGCCCACCGTTACCTGCCCGCCGGCGGGGGGATGCCGGCCGGGGCCGACCCGCCCCGGGG
>NW_010972776.1:2879044-2908142 GCF_000737465.1 Haliaeetus leucocephalus | reverse complement strand
GGGTGGGGCGCATGCGCTGAGGCGAGGCGGCGGGCTGGGATGGTGGTCCGTGTCCGTCCCTCCCTGTTGTCTCTTTCCCTGAGCTCTGGGGCCCCTTCTTACCCCTCGCGTCAGCCCTGGGGCAGCTGCTTGAGGCTGGGCTGGTACAGCTGGAGGCTTTTTTGGGGGCGGGGAGGGGTGAGAGGAAAGCTTGGCGTTGCCTCATGGTGTGAGGCCCGTGGGGCCCACAGAGGGGCAGGTGGACACCCACGCGTGAGTGGGGCAGGAGGTGGCCAGCAGTAGGAGATTGTCACAGAACAACTCAAACCTTGTTTCCCGTAAGGACTGCTGCCTCGCAGACCGTATCGGCCCTGTTTCGGTGCCGAACGCGGCCAGTCGTGGTGGCGGTTGACCAGGGTGTCCTTTTGCTGTCACGATTTTAGCCCTCGAGTATTTGGAAGGGAACGAGGAGGAGGAAGCGGGCTGGTTTTGCAGTCTGTGGTGTTCTGGGGGGGTGATGGTGCAGGGGAGGTCTTGCCTCTGGAAACGCTTGTGTTGCACGTGGGCTTGCCCCATGCTGGGGAATAACAAGCAGTCCCCAACCCTGTACCCCTGCGTTCTGTTAGCCTGGGGCTTCTAATATAGGTAAGATTGTATGTAACTAACCAAAAGTAGTTCTATATCCGCTGAACTGGAGCCTTGAAGCAGCTCACATCTTCAGAGTAAAACTGCATTTTAGTATTCCTTTCCTTCTTTCTGACATAGGTCTTACAAACGCTTGTGTATGTGCTTAATTTAAAACATGTGGCTAATCCAGTTGTAGTCAGAAGTCCCATTTACATGAGTGAAGTGGGATGGGATGCATAAACCTGCAGAGTTGTGGTCACAGGTTATTATGTTACTAAGTTACTGAGGGCTGTCTAATTTGTCCCTAATAAAAGGCTGAATTTTATAGGTAGGACTGTAATACAATATTACAAATGCTGTATTTAATGGAGAGGGAAGCAATTGTGCTGTGAGTCACGGATATTTAAAAGTATTTTTACGAGCTGGTCTGTATATTACACTAACCCAACCATAACCATGATCTACTGCACTTACAGTTGTGTAGTCGTAACTATTTTGGCCTGAGTAAGAAAGACGCAGTTACCTACAAATTCGGATTATTAAACATTGTTGCTTGATGTACGTCCAGTATCTCCACACGTGGTGTGTAACTTGGGGTGTTCGATGGTTGTTTTCTTTCCATTTGGGCTGTGCAAAAAATTGTGAGCTTTTGGCAGATGTGGAAAGTGAATTAGGTGATTGCTGGTACTGTTGAGGTTTCTAAAGCTGTAGTAATAGTGTCACTACTGCACTCTTGTTTTATTTGTGTATATGGTAGCTTTCTTATTATAGTTGCAGATTTATATTGGTGCTGAGTCTTGTTATTTTGTACCACTGGAGATCTGTGGAGGGAAAGAAAAAAAGAAATAAATTGAGGAGTGTGCTGATTTTCTTGTTGTACCTGTTATGGATGAACAGACCAAAACAGCAATAGTCTTACAGGCTCTTATAAGGTGACTTTTTTCCAAACAAATGCTTATTTGATGCTGAGGTTGGAAAAAAAAAAAAAACCACCTCTCAGAAACTGCTTATTCCGTTTTATCACTATGTGTTAATTCCTGACAGTTTTACAGTGTTTTATACCATAAAGATTTTTTACACTTAGTTACTTTGTGGTGGCTTGTACTCCAAGTGAATTATTTTTTTTATTAATTATAATTTCACATCCAAGAGTAGTTTCTGTTACTGTTTGAAATGAGAGGATTCTCAGTAAGTTTTTATTTCCTATTTTTCAAATTAATTAATATTAAAGTAGTATTCTATAAAGACTTACCTTATAAGTAAGTTTACTTGGTTCAGCAATCTTAATATTTAGAGACTTTTTGACATTAACACTATAATGCTATACATTGGAGGCAGACTTTAGGCCACAGAAATTTTTTTTTCTTCTTATGCTGCTGCTTTTTTTTTTTGCCTTTTTTTTTTCTCTCCAGATCTTTCAAGTAGTCGTTTCAGAACAGCTAAGTAACTCTTGAATTTGTTTTTTTTTTTCTAACCAGGGGATCATTGATACAGGATTATTCCCATTTTCTTATTGTTGTTCTTTCTTTTGTAGTAGTCCTTGACACCGAGTTGTTTTCTTTAGTTTCTAAAAATACATCTCTGGGCTTCACCAGGTCTCCCTGGAGAGATTCTTAACTTTGGATGTTGAATAAAATAACTAGAGTGGAAGGACTAGGCATTTGCAGCAAACTGCGTGGGATAATTGTTGCATTAAGTACCTGTTTCGTGAAGCAAATGTGCTACATTTCAGAAGCAAACTCGGCTTTAGTTCTTCCGTGTTCTCCCCTCTCCACTTGTGCTCGCTCTTGCCACAGAAAGGGGAGGAAGGTGGATACTGTGGAAAAAGTTGCTCAAGCAGCTAAAGAAGTCTGAAGAAGTTCAGCCGTAAGAATAACCTTAATCTCATCTGACAAGGAGCCAACGTGACGGGTTGCAGTGTGTCAGTAGGATTGTCCTTCGTGAGGCTCGTACTCAGCAGTCTTGGAGAAACAGAAGTGCACGGAGTTCCTGCCTTCGTTCTTATCACTTACCAGCCTTAGATCTCTTGCGTGTCCCCAGTGCCTGACTTAGCACTTGGACTACATTTTTGTCTCCTGAACCACAGCATATAGCGAAGGGATTCTTCTGCTACTATGATAATTTTTTTTTTTTAATTAGTATCCAGTTTAGAAAGGGAATGAAGAACAACATCTTTGTATTGATGGGTTTACAGAAGGTTGAGGGGTGGGAGACCACCAAAGTGGAAAGCTGAATGATGTTAGTTGGCCTGGAAGACATAGCAGGGGTGAAGGAAGTACTTACAGGAAACCTGCTTTCTCATTTGTCGTAGATTATTCTCTCCACTGTCACATAGGCAGCAACATACTTGGCCAAGGCTACCTTATTTTATCAGCAGAGATGGCAGAATTTGAATCCTTAAAAATACTGCTTTGCTACCTCTGTCTTTTATTGAAGTGAAAATATAACTTTCGTTCATGGAATCTCAGTTTGCGTAATGCTTTGCCTGAATTTTGTTAAATTTCACAGAGTTCTTTTCTGCAACAAACTCTCTTTTCAGTGCCAATATGTTGCCAACCAACTGGACACCTGGCTTCCCAAAAACTCAAGTGCATGTTTTCTAAGCTTGGCAAGTCAAGATCGAAATGAAATTATGATAAAAATCCATGTGGATTTCTAACTTGGAGTCTGAGGTTCAAGACAAAGGTGAGAAAGCCTGAAGAAACTGGAATGCTTCGTAGGTACACAAATTGGGAAAAGGAGTTTATTTCCTTTGAAGTTACTGAGATTGTCTTGAGTAATACTGAGTCCATTATGAAGGCGTACGGCCTGCTGATTCCCTTGATACTAATGTGGCTACCTTAATGCTTAGTAATGTCAGCACTTTGTAAGTTATGTCCCATATTAAAGAAAATGTAAGAATATCTTGTGTATAACTATGAAAACTGATGCTAAACAGGTAATACTTCTCAAAAAAAACCCAAACAAACCAACCCAAACCCAAAAAACCAAAACCACATTGTAATCCTGTGACGAATATACCCTGTATTAATTTGTCTCAGAGACAGTAGCATTATGTTTTTCCAGGTGTTTGAATGCTCAGTGTACTTAATGTAGATAAATTGCTAGGTCTGACAGGTATGGAAAGTGAGCAAAGCTTGTTGCCTGTGGAGGTGGGCTATGCAGAGGCGGCGCTTCATGGATTAATGTGATGGCTTTGGACTTTGTGGCTTTCTAATGGAGCTTCCAAACATTTAGTAACTGTTTTTTTTCAACACTGTTTTAGGTATTCTAAATAAGCACTGAAGAACTACTGATAGCAAACTAATTTCCATCTGGACTTTACAGATTACATACTATCAGTAAATTTTTAACCTGCAAGAGAAGGAATATTGCCAAATGTTCTACACGCTAGTATGAAATCAGTATGCCAGTTATTGTTTTGTCCTACAATATTGAGATTGAATGCTTGGAGATTATTACTGCTATTTCTACTTCTAATAGTAATCTTGTGATCTTTTATACCTAGTTAGAGATTATTATATAGGCAGTTAAAAAGCAAAGAAACTGTGATTCTTCATTTCCTTTCTCCTGTTCTGTGTAATCCAAGATCTTCATGCGAAGTCGTATTTCCTGCCCAGCTATGACCAGAGCACGTGTCTTGTGAGGTTGTGCTACATCTGCAACCCAAATAGCAAAAACTGCCTTGCAGCTTCCTGGGGGTCTGATGGGTTCACTGGGGGCTTTGTTTTAGGCATTAGTGCTGTATGTTGAGGTTATCTATTGCTTATGCGCTGCCTGGAGCTTAAGGTCTACTTGTTAATAACCATGTTATACCAAACAACTGTAGGATAGTTCAAAGTATTAGGGGATGTAATAGAATGGCTTGTTGTAGTGGGCCTGTGGATCCAGTGGTTTGGTTGGTTTGCTCTGAGTTTAATATTTTGAGTAGAATTGGAACCAAGTTTTCTGTTGGACAGATGTAGCTGCCTGCATAGCCCTGCTGAACAGTATGTGTGTGGTCTGGTTTATTCTGCGATTTGCCCCTAAATTTCTGTTGCCTCTGGTAAAAGGCAGTTTAAAAAAAAAAAAGAAAAAGATTAATTAATTGGTAGAGCAGAACGAATAACATTGATTTACAGAGCAGGATAGGTAATGATATTTTAGAGAATATTTTAATGTCCCTTCTGTAGTTTTGGTTAATATGTGTGTGGGTAGATGGCAGCGGGAAATGATACAGAACTGCCTACTGACTTAGGATTCAGTATACTTAAAAAAAAACCAAACCAACAAACCAAAACCATTGATAAATCCTCCCTTGCTTATTTGAAAGTTTAGATGTTGGAATGTAAACTCAAGTTATGAGTCAGTTTTCATAACTTTGTGTTTGTAGGGTCCTGCAATGTGTTTATTTAAATCAGTTTCTGATGGCCTCTGCACAGATCCTCTGAGCTGTGCTTGACTGGATTCAAGGCAGAAGTTACTAAGGAATCATACCAGTATTTTGGTTGGCAGGTGTAGTTTACAAGTGATTAAAATAAACTGCAGAAATGAGTTGCGTATTAAACCAGACCGTGACCTCTCTTGAGCTTAGCTAGGCGAAGTCTGTCATGCAATGTATATAGGTTTATCTGAAGATCAAGAGATTTCCTCAAAATACTCCACCCTGTCCTTATCTAAACTACAGATGTCAAACACAACAATGAAAGTATTCTAACACAGAAGTGACTTTGGATACAGAAATCCACGTAATTAAAAAATGTCTTAAGCACCTGACACACATCTTCGCTTGCAGGTCATCAGGTCTGGTTCTAAAAATTTATCTAGCAATTGGAGGAGTCTTCATCGCGGTTGACGAACTATTTGGAGAGCATGCTTCTTTTTGATGAGCCTATGTATAGAAATGCTGGAGCTATTGGATGACAGACTTCATCTGGATCTGGAAAGATAGAAGGTTCATAACTTATTTCTGACGAAGTCATTTGTGGGAACTGATCTCAACTGAATAAAACAGGACCACTGGTACTGAAAGAGTAGTAGACACAGAAGTGTAAGCTGCCTCCTGCCAATCCTGCAGGAGGAAAAAGAATCACAAAATTAACTCTTGCTTATTCTTTAAAAGTGATATAAATGAGTTGGTGGCTGCATCATCATGCATATCCACATGGGAGATCTGAAGACAGTTCTTAACTTTATAAAGTAGGTTCTTATGAACTTTATTGATTTGTTAATGGGCTAATAATTGTCTCCTCTGTTGCTTGCTATAAATTTCTTTAAACAGCAGAGTATTCAGAGCAAGTCTCCTTTGCCCAGCTCTGACTGTGACTGAATACACATTCTGGGGGAGGCATAACTCGGGCAAAGCCTGACTTGTAATGCAGCTGGTAGTGCTGCATTTAATAATGCACTAGATTGAGAGGGTGAATTAAGAATTGGGAACAGAGGTAAAAATGTGATTGAAAAATCACCTTCTGGTTTTAGTATTATTGAAAAGAAAACAGTAGTATTTTACAAGTTGGTAGTTAGTGATTTTTCTCTTGTCTGTTGACATACAGAGGAAAGTAAACTCTGAAGTCAAAGCTCTGGCCTACAAGCATTTTACTCCAAATCCTAGATATTAATCTTTTTCTTTATAGAGGCTTGTTGAACTCTAATATCCGTTACCATTACATAGTATAATCATCTTGATGGATAACGTGAAAGGAGTTAGGTGTCTGCTTATGCTTTTTGAGCCCTTAATAATTTTATTTGCTCTAAATTAGAAGCAGCTCTTGCGCAAAGATTAAGTATATTGCTACTCTCCTCTTTTCCATCCAAAATTTCCAAACCTGGTAACTAAAAGCTTGGTAGCTACAAAGGGTTCCCTCACCCCCTTTAGTTTCCTACAAGATGATGGTACAGTTTCTTATTCTTTAGTTCATTCTGCATTATTTTGGTACATGTACTGAAAGTATTAAAAATAATTTGTGGCTGGTGACTTTTTTGCTTTCTGAGACATGAGGTCGGATGCAATGCAAGTTGTTCCTGGCCAGCACTTGTGGTGTCTCAGCTGGCAGCATCCTGTTTGGGACAAGACAAAGGCCCTGTTCTGGAAATACTGTGATGATGGGGCTCTTCTTTTCTTACATATAACCAGAGGATTATATTCTTTGCCTGTACAGACCATATAACGAGCATAAAAATTCAGTTTGCCATTAGGGAGTCTGTTCTGTACTTGCTAATACTCAGCTGTTTGCCTTTTCCAAGGTAGGGCATAAATTTTTGTGCGTAACAAAGCTGTGCCTGGTTTAACGTGTTCATCAAACCGCTGCTGAAGAGGCTGCCTCATCCCTGGCCACCTCCCGCCTCTGCCGTGGCCCAGTATAGTCCTGTGCTGACCAGTGTGACCAGTGGGAATGCTGCTCCCCATTCTGGGCCCTTGGGTGCCCACTGGCCTGGCCGGCAGCAGAGCGGCTGCCCGATCCCTGTCTGCCCTGTCCCCATACAGCGAAGTGCTCTCATGGGGGGACCTGGTGCTGAGCTGGCTCAGCAGGCTGAAAACAAGACCCCAGGAGTTGCTGTTAGCCTGGGAGGAGCAGGGGTCTCTTCGCTCTGGTGGAGCCTGCTGAAAAACTCAGCCCTGCTTCGGACAAAGCAAAGGGGCAGGGACGCATCCTGCGGTCTTGTAGCCAGCATTGGCTTATACCCCTGTAAAACAATCCTTAAGTGTTCTTAAAAAGCCTGATTTATAGCCTCAGGGTATAGTTTCACAGTAGCTTGAACCTTTCTAAACGTGGGCTGTGATTTGGGTGGTCCCTCCTTTCTGTTACTATTAGAGCATTAGCATTGCAGTGGGCTGGACCAGAACTGCCTAAAGCCCTTCTCTTTGGTTTTTTTTCCCCAGTTAGTCTTCTGGTTCTTGATCTTTGTGACTTTGCAGCTGGGAAGTGCCGGTGCTGTCGCAGGAGCAGGAGTAGCATGTCTGGCCATAACGGAGTGTAGGATTTGCTGAAGTTGGAGACGGTGGAAACTTTACTTGTGCCAGTCATCTTTATTTTATCTCACATTTTGTCTCTTTTTTTTTTGGTAGGGAAGGGGAAACAGACCTGCCAATATTGTTGGAGCTGCTGGTGTTACTCTGTATTGCCTAATGCCTTTATTTTATTATTTTTTTTTTTAAGGGAGAATCTTTTTCTTTGAAACTAGAGGCTCTTGGACTTAGCAATACAATGTAATATTTATTTATTTATGAAAAGCTGTCAGTGTTGTTCCAAACATGTAGTTCACCTGTTCAACTCCAGTCCATCACAAAGGAATCACTAATGCTGACTGTAACAGGTTTTTTTGGAAAGTAAGTAAAAGTGTTGGTCAAGGACTCTGTAAAAAAAACCCAGCATGTCAACACTTAGTGTTATCACAACAAACATAAATGAGAGGCTGTGCATTCTGCAAGTATTACAGTTTTTATTCCAACTTTCAGAGTATCTTCTTTTATTTTTAGATGAATCTGCGTTCTGTATTTACTGTAGAACAACAAAGGATATTACAGCGTTATTATGAAAATGGAATGACAAATCAAAGTAAAAATTGCTTTCAGCTCATATTACAGTGTGCACAAGAAACTAAACTGGACTTCAGTGTAGTCAGGGTAAGTACTGAGGCCTTCCAAATTTGTATGTTAAAGTTATGCACATTCATTTCTTTACATAAAATACCTGTAGAGGGCTGGAGTCTCTAACTTCATACGTGTCTTAAATCAGACTTCAGTGTGTGTGTGTGACGTTCATTTTTATCCAGTGAGTCTGTTTATAGTTTGTTTTCGCTGAAATGTCTTCACGTGATTGCTGTATTTAGCAGGGGCCTGGATTGCACAAGGAGTGATTTTTGTTTGTTTGGTTTGGTTTTTTGGGGTTGTTGTTTGTCTTTTGTTGATGATATTATGGTTTGGGTTTTGGGGTTGGCTTTTTTTTATTCATTAAATTGCAAATTAGTTTGCCCTGTAGAAACCTTGTGCAATGTATTGTATCAAAGAAAGGTCATGTTATTAGGGAACTATTCTTAAGTTAAATTTCTGTAAGCTAATGTATTTGGGGGAATAACTGTAGAAGTATTTCTTTTAACACACTCTGTCACACTTGTATTCCATGTCACAATCATAAATATTGTGGTCCCTCATGGTTATTTACAGTGAGTACATTCTTTTCTTATAAAAGAAGAATGTCACTAGTGCTAACGGGAGCTCTTCCAAAGTCTGTGAATTCCACAGGAAGGGAAATAATAATCCCTTTGTGAAACACTAGACAACAAAATGGCTGTTGTCTCAGAGCAGAAATAGAAATCATCAAGCATTAGCTGAAAAAATAACAACAGTAGTGGAACTACCAGGAGCTGCTGCAACACTGGACACTGAAGAGGAAGAAGTAAGACCAGTCTAGTTTTTTTTTTAAGTGGTGTACCAGTGCTATATTGACAATAACAACCCCTCCTGCTCCCTAATTCTTACCTGGATTCCCCTCCCTCAAAATACTCTGAAAATACTAAAACTTACTTTCTCAGCTCTAGATGGTGGGAAGTTCTGAAAGTCAGCCAGAAATTCAGACACCCTGGAACAGACAAACAGTTGTAACAGGAATCTGGATGCTGATGATGCAGTCAGGGCCTGTTTTTCTATTTTTATTCTGATTGAAGGACCTAGAGGAGGCAGCCAGTCTCTCTTCTACTTGCAGTTCTCATTCACTCTCTGTTCTTCATGTTTCCCTGTCCCTCTCTGTTTCCCTTACTGCAATAATGTATCACAGCCTTTTTCCTTCAGTTTTCTGCCCTTACTGAGCCCTTATTTGCAATACTTAAAACTTTTTTCCTGCTTGTGAAGTGCAATGGAAACAGACCCAGCATTTGTCCTGCATTTCTCATATTTTTGCACAATCTTACCTTTCCTTCTTTACAGCCCTCCTTTCTGCCTCTCCTAATCCTCCCCTTTTTTCTTTTTTTTCTTTTTTTTCCTATAAAACTCTTGGACAGAGATTAGTACTTCTTTGCACCATGTCTAGCAAAATGATACTTGTGTTGCAGCTGGCACTTGCACATATGACTATAATAGGAACACGAATTCCCTAAACGTAACAGTTATGATTCAAATGTCATAAATCTATGAATATATTCTTGTCCTGAATCAGGATTTCTGTAACCTTGTCCCATAGAACTACATCCAGTATTTCCAATCTTGAGCTGGGTTGGAAAAAAGAAAAGTCCTATTTATTATTTGATGTAAACCTCTACAGATTTTTTACTGCAATACATAAAAATATGTTCTTCCTTTCAAAATTAGGAAATGTAGTAGAGTTACTCCTGGGAAAAAAAACCTGTCCCTCTTCAAATTTAATAGAGATGTATTCTAGCTACATCAGGTTTGAATGACTGAAACTAGGCTATTAATATTAGTATACTTCTGCTGGTTGCTTGTTGTCTTTCATGAAATGTGAGCAATGTGACTTGATGAAGTGCAGAAGTTCTCCAAGTCTGATTTTCACAGTATCACTGAGTGCTGGGAGCGGTGATCAGGGAGGTGGTATGGGGTTCTCCCCATAGTACAACAGCAGATATCAGAAGAGTTACAGCTTCATTATTCTTTTACACATCTTGAAAGATTTCCTGAGGACTCTTTATTTTCAGATTTAGGGTGGACCTTCTGGTCAAAACTAATGGGCAGGCACCACTGACAGTCTCTCTGTGGTGTGTATCTGGATTGTGGGACAGTCTGAAGTTCCAGCTCTGCCTGAATCAAACTGGGAATGTAAAATCAGGCTCTCTTAAATTTCAGGTAATTTTCTTAACAGCTGGACTTTTGGTGTATCATCTCTTCTGGGATCTTCTCCTCCTCCTAAATAATAGTTAGGAACTTCAGTAATGCTTCCAGTGTTAGTGAAAGTGCTCCCGAAACTTACTAGTTGGGGAACTTGATTGGAACAAAGATTTGTGTCCCTTTTCTTAGGATATTTTGTACTTAATGACTCCTCTGTCACATCTGAAATTAATACCATGACCTCCAAGCTAGTAACAATGTGGAGCTTCCTTTTCGGTCTAAGGATATAGTTTTACATAATTATTCTTGGTCCTAATGTCTCACAGCGCTAAAAATGGGAGGTTTTGTACTCTTTCCCTTCTCCCAGCTGCACAATTCTTTCTCTCCTTTCTTCTTGTGCTGATCATCTCTTGCATTTATTTAGTTTCAGAATAACCCAGTTAAATTTGTTACCCTTTCCAAAAATTTCGGTTTTTTTTTTTTTTTTTTTTTTTTTTTTTGCCAATTCAGTTTTATGCCTTTTGGGGAAGTTGCACTCGCTGATCCTTCAGGTGGGTGCTTTTGGATAAATGGTGGGAGTAAGAAGCTGGGGACATGGTCAGGAGAATGGGACTCTATCAGCAGTGGCAAATCTGACTTGTGCTGTCTCATGAAACTGTAGTTTAATCCCAAGTGAATAGTAGTGCTAGTAAGTTATTTACATTTCTTTGAATGCATTTCTTTTCAGGAAAATTGTGAGGAAAGACTTCAGATTTTAATTCTATACAGGTGGAAAAGTTGGGAATGAAATCTGTTTTCCTGGTCCAAAACCTGCAGTGTCTCTATTATAATTATAACTTCTATCTTGAAAGTTTATTGACTGAGCAGAAATTAAAAAAAAAAAAAATTGATCTTCTAAATTTGTTTTATGCAATAAAGTAACTTGAGATCTGTGGCTATAATTTCTGTATTTAAACTTACTTTTGAGAAGAAAAATTTTACCACTAGTAACAGATTTTATTGCATGCAACAAATCATGCCTTAGATTAGGCATTTTGTAAAATTTGACACCAAAAATGAGTAGAATGGAATGGAGACTTCAACATGCTTCTATATGGCAGGGATGCATATTTTCTTGTAGAAAAATCTGTTTACTTCCTTAGCAGGTATCCGTACGTGAAGAAAGCTTTCCTCCCTTCATGTGATGAGATGGAAACCCAAGATAGGTACTCAGTGCAGTTTGCTTGTAATGGGGTGAGGGAGTTTATTGATTAAATCAGCTGGTTTGGGTTGCTGAACGTTGAGATTTTGCTTTGGTTTGGTTTTAGGTGTGTAGCAGATGACATCCAGAGTGGTGCAGAAAACTGTTTCACCATATCTCTGTGTGTGTATCTGATCCTTTTAATAACCAGCATAAGCAGATGCAAAAGCTTATTTTTCATTCTTTGGCACTTGTATCCTGCTCGCTTGTGCCCTCACGTTAAGTACAGACATACTGTGGTGAAAGAATTGAGCACGTCCTGTCTCTCTGATCATGAAAATTGCCAGGAATAGTTACACTTCCAGTGTTAGAGCTGGTGCTTCACCAGATTAACTCTCTTTATCTTAAAATACTGAAGTTAATGTTTCCCCTTCAGTTCTTTTAGCTATATCTTAATGTGTTACTTGCAGGACAGGCTTTCCTGTGTGTTTGAAACAGCAGTACATTTTAACCTGTGCACAACTACCACAGTACCTGCATTTTCACTTTTTACCTCTACTAGCTTTTACACAAAACCATATACTGTCATTGTCACTTTCAGAAATGTCAGTAATAGCAAACTTCTGTTGGAATCTAATCCCAGTAGTCTTAATCTTGTCTATCAGTGTCTTTCAAAAGCAGGTTTTGACATCAGATCTTGATTTGTGCAGCTGGTAGGGGACGACTTATTCCATACGTCTAAATACTTCACAAAATTGTTTTGTAGTTGTCTAACAGAAAGAGTTCTTTTTCTTCCTCTCATCTAAATTCAAGACTTGGCAGTTTCTGTTCAAGGCAGTTTTGAAGGTCATATCTCTGTTATTTGGTTGCAAAAGTTTAGCTACGTACCTCAGTGATTGTTCTGCATCCCAAGGAGCTAAATATTAAAAACTTAAAATTGGAGGAGTTACTCACAATGGTGTCAGTGAAATAAATCTTAAGGGTAACTTTGGGACAGGAGGCACGATTGCAGTCTTAGGATTTTTGAGAAACTGGGACTTTGGAATTGAGACTGGGGTTCTCATGTGTATTAGACTATGAATTGCAAGCATGAGAGGCATGGATTTCCACCCTGTATTGTTCAGGCGCTGCATAATCAGTAAGTGATTTACATATTTGTAAACTTAGGTCTCAACTTGAACATTTAACATTTCATCAGATCTGCTTGAAAATAGAATTGCCTAATTTTTCTGCTTATTTAATACTTTGTTTTGTTTGTTGTCGTTGTTGTTTGTTGTTTGCAGACGTGGGTTGGCAATAAACGAAGGAAGATGAGCAGCAAGAGTGCTGTAGAATCTGGAGGCACTCCCCCAGGGACTGTCCCTACTACTCCCTCAGTACCTCCAGAAGCAGCAGTTAGAAATGTGGTAAATATTGCTCGATCCCAAAGTCAGCAGTCTTCTTGGACCTCTTCTAATAACGATGTAATAGTTACTGGTATATACAGTCCTGCTAGTTCATCTGGTAGGCAAGGATCCACCAAACAGACAAATGCTTCAATGGCAGACATACATAAAACCTCTATTCCACGACTACCAGGAAAAAGTGATACAGAGTTTCAGCAGCAGCACATCCCTATAGGACGACAAGTACCACATTGTAAAAATGCTTCCCTATTAGTAGGGGAAAAGACTATTATTTTATCTAGGCAAACAAGCGTACTGAATTCTGCGAACTCCATATATAGTCACACTAAAAAAAGCTATGGTGGTTCTTCAGTCCAGACCGCAGAGTTGGTGTTACCTCAGAAACCGATGATATGTCACAGACCCTGTAAAGCTGAACCCGTGGGCTGTCAAAGGTTACAAAAACCAGAACATGCAGCTCTCGCATCGCACGTGCCCCCTGGACAAAGGGCTAATACCAGGGACCCTTCTTGTAGCACGCAAAACCTGGAAATACGTGAAGTGTTTTCTCTGGCGGTTACAGATCAACCTCAAAGAATTGTGGGAGGAAGCGCAGCGCAGAAGCATTGCTCGGTGGAAGGCAGCTGTCTGTCCATTGCGATGGAAACTGGAGATGTGGATGACGAATACGCTAGAGAAGAAGAACTAGCATCCATGGGAGCACAAATACAAAGCTATTCAAGATACTGTGAAAGCAGCAGCTCTGTTCGAGTAGAGAACCAAAGCGCAGCCTTGTCCGGGCCAGGAAGAAATGTGAGCTGTGGTTCACAGATGGTGAATGCCAGGGACGTGCCTGACAATATTCTGTATCATAACAGAGACTACCATTTGCCTGCACGGACCTCATTACACACAACATCCAATACATTATATAACAGTGCTAATCCATCAAGAAGTACCTTTTCTCCTCATTTTACATCTTCAAGTCAACTGAGGCTGTCACAAAACCAAAATAATTACCAGGTAATCCATCAATTTATCTGTCTTCAAACCTGGAAGACAAGGTTGTAGATAAGCACTGTTTTTGAAAATCGGTAGCTGGTAAGCGATAGGCTTGCCTTTCTGCAAGCTGCACTCCTTTTACATCTTTCAGTAGAGATAATACCTTCTTAAACAAAAGTGCAGGTAAGACCGTCATATGGTAGCACTCTTATCTGTATAGCTGAGCCCATGGCTGCAGTGGGTAGCCGTATATTAAAGATCAGTGTGGGCTTCATAGATTCAACAGAACAACTTTGGTTACAAGAGGATGATACCTACGACTGCTGAGGCATGCTAAAGTCTGTGTTGTCCTGATGTGGCTTGCCAGCACATGTCACAGCAATACCCTTGGTTGTTCCTCTGTAGGCATACTTTGCATGTGGCACAGGGCAGAACATGGGATCATGCTGTCATTTGTGTGCTGTACAGTTGCTTGCCCTTATTAATGTCAGCTTGGATTAGCTCTTCCATCAGCACTGCCTGTACCCCCTGTGCAGATGCCAATCTCTTGGACCCGTTTTCTGTTAGGGATTAGGATCTCCTGCAAGGTGGTTAAGATGATGGGAGACGCTAAGTGAGCAAATATTCTTCCTCTCCCACAGCATCTAATTCAAATATCGCTTTTACATTCAATCCCATTATTTCCTCATTCTGTAGTAGAGTCCCTTCAGTGATACTGAGAGGGGAAAATTAAATGCAGATAATTGAAGATCTAAAAGATGTTCAGAAGAAGCTATGACAGTGACACGCTTACATTTTTTTATTTTTTGGTATAACTAGAGGAGAAATAGTTGTGCAGGAAACATCCAAATTGATTTTTTTCATGGATTTTTATGCCATCTGGCACAACATAGTCTAGAGACACTGAGATAAAAGTCTTAAGACTGACAGGATGTGATACTGCGTGTGTTACGTTTGTGCGTATGCCTGTTATTACCTTTTTAATTTATCCTGAAAGTGAACCACGTAAACAGCATACAATCTTTTCTTGTGCATTGCTCACTAGTATAGGGAGCAATACTTCGTGAAGCATTTTGTGTTTGTTTTTTTGTTTTTGGTTTTTTTTTCTTTTTTCTGACTTGTTCCTATCTTATGAGGATTTGAAAGAAAGCTTTTGTGTCCAAGCACCACTTTTCATCAGAATTATTGCTTTTCTTGGTAAACCTGAGGTTCGATGAGCATATATACTCTGGAGTAGATTCTATGTAGTAGATGGGATGGACGTCTGCAATTCTTATTTATAGCCTTTTCTAAGCTGAGCACTTTAGACGAGCTGTTCTTTCTCTTTCTTCCTTCTCAGATAGTCTGTCAGTATTTGCTATTACTGTTCTTACTTGAGTTATAAAATTCATTAAATGCTGTTTACTTTTGACATCCCAGTTTCATAGAAGAAGAAAAGCTGTAAATGTGCACATCTGTTCAATAAAGGGCTGGTAAAACTGCAGAAGTGCAGATGATAGTTAAGGAAATTTTTCTGAAGTTTCATGAAGTGAAATACATTATTGATACCTCCAGCTGTGTGCTCTTGGTACTTTATTTCACTCTTGAAAAAGCATGAGTGAGATGTATGTCTTACTGCTTTTTTTAGTTCTTAAGGGAAATTTGAAATAACTTTGATTTAGGATTTTTTGAGGGTAGGGACAAAGTCTTTTTAAACAGCTAGGAACAGTTCATAGTAGGTGATGTTTTATCTGTTCATGTGGTGTGGTACAGATCAGAACAAGATCTCTGTAACTTTGTTTTGGGTTTGTTTTTTTTGTTCACCCACCCCCACTACTGTTATAATGACGTACCTATTATTTTGATAAGTGAGGAATTCATCTGTACCCTGTTTGACTTCCACAACTGTCTCTCAGAGACCTTGTTCTTTGGATTAGGATTGCACCTTAGACTAAGGGAGCTCCTGTTTCCTGTGGTATCCCTTGCTGTTCCAGAGCTTTAAACCTTGGAAAAACTGGCCAGGTTGCTATGAATTCACTTATTCCCGTAAGCAGGCATGCTGTGCACCTCTGAGATGACACTCTTCAGTATTAGAGAATTTATAAGGGAGGGCAAAAGCTGTGGGGTCAGAGCATCTAGTATCATGGCTCTGTGGAAGCTGCAGAGGAATAGTGTCCTACAGCCTGGCTAGGTGCCGTCGTACCTTGAAGAAACGACAGTGCTGATTTCTCCAGATCACTGCATTCCTTGCTGAGAGTTTTTAGCACATTCCAGAACAATGCAAAAGTAAGTTCTGTATCTTAAGAGGTGTTAGTGTATGAGAGTGATGCTTCCAACGCTCATTTATCACGTTGACAAGAAAATTTCACCTACTGCCTTCAAAGTCACGTGTAACAAACAGTGTATCCTGCTAGGCTGATAGCATATTTTGTCGAAATCATCAGTTCTGCACTAGTTTAAACCCCTCCTCCAAGTCCTTCCCTTAATTTTAAGTCCAGTATGACTATTTCATGTAGCTTATAGCTTAATAATATTTATATATTCAACTTCCAGAGACATAGATTTCATAACAGGTGCAGTCTGAATTCTTTTAGTCTTATGCAGGATGACACTTCTTTTGTATGGAGCCAGTTTCTGTTAATGTTATTGCCTGTGTTTAGTTAATTTATCCATCAGTGTAGGAATGAAATCCTTAAACTTAGGGAAATCTTCCTAAATTTAAAAACAGATTAAACCAGAGCTACATGATTATTGAAGTAGTTAAACATTCAAGCAAGATGCTTCTTCAAAGTCAGGACTGTGTGATTTATGTTTTAATGAAGTAATTACTGTCGTGTATTGGTGGGGTATCTAATTAGCAATTAGTTATAGCTTCCTTACTGGTTCAATTAATCAAATTCATGTTAGTGTAACTTAAGAGTAAATTTAATAAAGTGATCAATTTTAATGCCTGAGCAGTTTCAGTAAACAAATTGTTCAACCTACTTGCTTTTCTTTGTTTGGCTTTAAGCATATTGAACTAGAGAGGCTATTCTTGCTGTTCCTCAAGGCTGAATCGTGATTTAGTCTTGGTTTTCTTTCCCCAACCCTAAGGGACAAAAATACTGTTGAAAGTATGTGTATTTTTAATTACTTTGTTATACACACTGAAGCACAGTTATCTAATTTAGCCCTGCCTTCTTCAAGGGAAAATCTTAAGCCTTGCAGCCAGTATGTCAAAATAGTGTCTAGATATATTATATACTTATTTATTTGTAAGATTCACTTTGAGGATGCTGCTTTATATGAATGAGCTGCAAGTTTGCTTTATTTAAGAAACGGGAATCCATATTTATTTTGTGGGTTTTTTTTAACATGTCAGAGCAATTTGTTTACTTCCCTAGGAACTTTGGAAGACAAGAGGAGGACTTTCTTGCTAACTTTGGGCAGTGCAGCTTTTGGTAGTGTGACCAACATGGTCTTCTGAAGAAGAGACTTGAATAAAGTGTTTTGTGACTCATTTTTGTAACAGAAGCGGAGTTACCTTTGTCACAGGAGTTCCTCCACTTTATTTCTGGGATGAAATACTTCCAGCTGCATGAGTGAGGAGAACCTGTGGGGTTCTGGGGAAGACAGCAGCTGTGAGCAGGCTGCAAAAACACTGCGTATGGCCTCAAGTAATGCTGGGACACACAGCAACCAGGACTGGGTTGGGGCTCTTGGTTTGTTCCAGTGCACTGAATTTGGGACAGTAAATCTACAGGTGAATTGGGAAAAGATTATGTAGGGACCTCATCTAGTGTAGCTGCTTTAATTAAGGTAACAGCATTGGCAATACACAAGTCTTGCTGTACCTTTGAACTTTCTTTAGCATCTGCCAGAGTTGCCATTTGAGACACAATATCTTTCCAAGACAAGCATTTCAGGTTGTCATTTTTGCAACTCACTGTAGCTTCCCAGTTGGACTAGGACTGGAGTTACCTGTGGATGCAGGATAACTCTCCATCTCACTCAGAAAAGAAACCCAAATGTAAAAAAAACCAACCCTTCTGCCTTTTTTATAGAACCAGTTCAGAATACTTGCATGTTGTCTTTCAAGTAGTTATATTGAGATAAACTAGTTGTATTTGGCATCATGCCTATCAGAACTTGTGTGCATTTGTCTTCCAAGTAACCGTTAATGCTCTGCCAGACTGACTGCTTTATTCATATAGAAAAGCACTTTTTTCTGTAGCCCCACTTTAAATTTGTGAATAGAAGCCATCTGGGTGGATACTGAGGATGCATTTACAGTGGATTCTGTGATGTGAAGCTGTTGTGTGGGATATAGAATTGTAATAGACCTAGTTTATACAGAATTTCTAAAATGTGTGTGTGACTAAGAAATTAATATTTTAGACACAAAAGCTGATGTAAACTTGCCCTTAGGGGGGAAGGGTGTTCATTTCTAGCCCCTGTCAACCCGCCTTGTGCTCTAATAAGAAAGTGTCTGACCTTAGGTCACCTCCAAGCGCTTCCAGCTAAAAGCTTGAAGAATAAAAGTATCTTATGGCTTGTACACTAGACAAAGTGTACCAGGTATTCTATATTTGGTTATGCTCATGCTACAAGATTCATTAGTAGAGCACTTCGCAAATACAAAAACTATTAGCATAGTTTGATACAGTCAGCAGAAGTGCAGAGATTTTTCTTCCTCACATACATAGTGTGTATAATGATTTGAGATTGATTAATCTCTCAAGAGCTATGTTTAGTCTCTCAAGCATTGGTTGTCTGCAGCAGCAGATGAACATGGAATCCTAAATAAGCCTAAAATATTCCAGGCTGTCACACATTTCAGATGGCCAGGAAAAACAATCCAAGATTATTATTTAATAAATTCTGACCTCTGGGAATGATGGAGAAGCAATGGGAATCAAGGCAGCTAACCGTTGTCTTCACACCCCTTGCCCTTCCTTCTCCTACCTGATGTCCCTAGTTTTTCTGCTAATATGCAAATCCTTAACATGTGACATTGAATAGCTCAGTTACTAACGTGATAGGTTTTTTCCTGAAAGTTTAACTGATGTAATTGAAAAATATGTGACAGTGGTTCTGTCAGACATTGGCCCTTGTCTAACTCCAGTCTGCTTAATCTTACCAGTTTTGTGATGCATTGAAAGTGAAGAACACAAAACTTGTGTTCTGAAATACAAGTTTTGAGATAGCAGAAGTACAGAAACACCTGAGTTCCCGTCGTGTTATCTTACCCTTACCCTTTGTTTTTAGCCTTACAACAGTAAGGCTATGTGAGACTTTGTTTTGCTTTTAAATCTTAACCTGTTTTAAAGACGTTCTTATCAGAATTGAATGCACAATACTGAAGTCTTCTGAAAGCTGCTCAGTATTTGCTATTATAGCAACCTAAGCTGTTGTTGTTTTCTGTTCTGTTTCTTCCTTCTCCTCTACAGATTTCAGGAAACCTTACTGTGCCTTGGATTACAGGTTGTTCCAGAAAAAGAGCAGTAAGTATATCTCCATATAAGTATCTAATGCATCAAGTGAAGGAATGAAAAGCTTATAAAAATGCATTTTTGAAAAGTTTGTTCTATTGATATTTTGTGGGGTTTTTTTTCCCCTCTATACTTTGACTAATACAAACATTGTCTGCAGGTACAATGTTTCATTTAATGTAAAGTTGATGTATATCTTTAAAAGCAGGTCATGGTCATAATCCTGTGTCAAGTAATGTGATACCCAGACATATGAATAGTGCGATTAGCTGAAATATAACATCTGAATTGATAAGGACTGAGAGTTTAGAGCTCAGAATAAGTTTTTTTTATATTGAAAGTGAAATGATTGTTAATTGAGGCAACCGAATGCTTAAGAGAGTAGCTCCCTCTTCAGCTACTCTGCACATTCACAGAATTAGTCCACGCTACCTGTAGTAACTTTATCAAGTCTAATTTTATCCACATATATGTCATTTCACATTAGGCAGAATCAGACAAGTTGGTGTCCTCAATTCACAAAGGACTCCAAACCATAACACGAGGTATGAAACAGCTTTTGTCAGGAAAATACCTCTGTCCACCTCTTTTGTTTGATTACTGTTCAGCATTTCCATTCAAGAGTAGTCTGCTAGCTTCTCTTTGAAGAGCATGTCAATTCTGCTTGCTTACCATGAAAAGACGCCCTAAACCTGCAGGTTGGGTGGTACAACCAAGCTTTCAAGAGGCTGTTAGATATTAGTCCAGCTATATCAGAAGCAATAGCTAGGGAGATGGCTATCATGATAACCAAACTTATCCCATCAACACACCCCCCCCCCAAACCATTGAGCTGTGAGTGTCATGTGTGCTGCTTTGGCAATGATGTCTAGGTAATGGAAGAACCTTGCCTTGCCTTCTCCTCCCTTCTGTACCTGGTACTTTTTTCTTTTTTTTTTTTATTATTTTCAGTTCTTCTGTTTAGTCTTCAAAAGGTGTGAGTTTGGTAGCATTTCCTGTATAAGTAGGAGTCTAAGGACCACCACATTAATTGTGTTTTCTCTCAGGCTTTTGCTAGATGTTAACTGTACCACACATAGTTTCTGCAGACTTCGGTAGTATCACTTATTTCTGTTTATATAGATAACACTTTATAAGAGCATCTCCCAGAGGAACCAGTACTTTTATACAAATCCTGTTGTTGCTTATTCTGTCTTTTTTTGTTGTTTTTTTTTTTTTCCTGAGTCCTAGTACTCTTGAGTAGGCTTTTTTAAATGTAGCCCTTTTCTGGAAGGCACCTTCCCTCTATCACTTAATGACCTTTTAAGACACCAAGCAGCTGGTGAGTGTCCCAGAGTACAGTTTCACTGTTCGGCTGAGCTGATTTCACAGCACATCACTGTTGAAAGGGGGACGTTTTCCACCCCCCCTCCCTACTGGTGCACTGCCGCCCCATCCATAGCACTGGTGCTAGTATCTAATTGCAAGGTAATCCAGGTCAAGCGTCTGACCTGTCAGATGCATACTCTTCTGCTGAGTTTGTCTTTAGTGAGTTGAATGTACTTACTGGGGATCAGACGAGTGCCAGAGCCAGCTCAAAGTTGGCAGCAGGAGCATGTGGCTGGGAGCAGTAAAGGGAGTGGGGCATGATGCTGTCCCCTACTTTCCAGCACTGGACAGGTTGTTGAGGCATGGTGGTCGTGCTAGATATCTGACACAAGCTGTAGAATAAATTTCCGCAGTAAGTTTACAACCTTCAAGGATGTGGAAGTGCCTGCTTATTAAGGATGGTTATTAGGGAATTCTTTTTCCTTAGACCTTTACTCCTGTGTCTTTGTTAATCAATAAAATGCATAAAGCCTGTTGGTTAATACAGTCCCATTTGGCAACATCTGTTTCCAGATTTGTGGATGCACTTTCTCTGATTTGAATGCATAATTAGCCTTCTTAAGGAGACAAGTTTAGGAATTGGCGCTCTAAAACTGCTGTATACACAGGTGTAAGAAAACAAAAAGAGAGAAAAAGCTCCTACTTCCTAGGAAACTTCAGTTTCAGATGTGAAAGTCTTTTGAAGAAAGACCGTGAGGGAACAGAAATAGAATGGATACAGTTGTAGAACTGCGATTATGGCAATTACTGCCATTCAAACAGTAAAAAGGCTAATCTGTATTTTGTTTAAAGTGGAGAAGATAGTCCTTTAGATGCTCTGAATTTTTAATCTTTTGCCTTGATGTTTTGTTTTCCTTGCCCTGTCCTTCAACTGCATCAAGAGAGAAATAAAAACTGTGCAGTTCTGCAGAAACTCTTTCTAGTCTGCTCAGCTATGCTGTAAAATGACGTAATTCTGACTGTTAATGAATATTAGTCTAGAAATATCACCCTCTCAGTTATTCATGAGAATGTCTTTGGAAATTACAGAGTTCTGTATTTAGTCATGGTGCATGTGCAGTGCATTGGCCTTTACAAATGCATTGATTTTTGGTTTTTCACAGGGTGGTGGAAGGGTAACAAGGATTCAAAAATAGCAGTGAAGATACTGGTTGAAGACAATTAAAAGGGGGAAAACATATTTGCTTTTGTCCTTGCATTTAAGTTTTGAGTGTACTAACTGCTTAAGCTACATCTGATGTCTTAGCAGAATGGTTAGTGTTTATGGTAGCTATAACTTGGTATGCTAACTATGAAAAACATTTGTCACATAGGTGTTGAGTCTAGGTAAGCTGTGCCTGGCTTAGTTGTGAAGTTTTATTTTGGGGGAGAGGGGGGCTTTGGTTTTGCCTTTTTTTTTTTTTTTTAAAATGTCTGATTAGAAACTGTTCTAGTGGTCTTAATATAAAGTCTGAAACACAAAGTCATTAAGAGAGCAGATTAAGGTCTTATAATTATTTCTGCCCATCATCCTTCAGAAGCAGGCATAGTAAATCACATGGTATGTAGCATGGGTCTTGGATGGGATTTTAAATGAAACTCAAGTTGTCTTTCATGTTAACGTCTGGGCTAGTTCGTGCGAGGTTTCAATGGAACACTGCCCTTGGTGGAGAAACTCACGGGGGAGCTGGTCTTGTATTTTCCCCTTACCTGGAGCAACACTGCATTGTAGTGATGGCTTCAATACCTTCTTGAACAGTGAACTGCTGCACTTTGGTGGAACTTCTGCCATAGGCAGGTTGGCTGAATCTGCCTAGAGCTTCAGCTTGGGGTCTCTGGCCTCTCCATCTGGCATGCATTTTGGGGGGCAGATACCTGAAATGAGTGGAGAGTTCCTGTGCTAAATTTTTATTTTTAAATTGCTTTTTCAATATTGCCTATTTGAATAAAATTCTGGAGATAGTGGCATTAAAGTGCTCCCCTCAGAGTCCTGCCTGTCACAGAAAGAGTACAGTAGATGCACTTTGAATCAGGTAAAGGAGCTGGTCAGTGTGAAACCTGCCACCAGTTGTGCTGGCACAGCTGTGGGCATGGGGAAGACAGCCGGATTGTGTGGAGGAGACTAGGTGGGGGAGATACCTTATTGGACTACAGTCTGTATTTTCTTTAGTAGTTATATTGATGTAAGTCTCATGCAAACTGTCGGCTGCCGCTGTAAGCCCACGTGCGCTGGAGGGAAAATATTTTAGAGTGGCTTTTAAAGTAAAATAAGAACCCATAGGGATTAAAGCTACCTAAAGTCAAAGTGTATCTTAGTTGTACCTTTTGTTTTAAAATTATACCAGTACTAACTTGTGAAGTTCTCTTCACCTGTTTGCATTCTTTTCCCCTAGAAGGGCAAGGGGAAGAAAACTGTATTTTAGTCAAGTTGGTTAGAGCATGTCTGAGTAAGGTAGTCGGAGTCTTCAGCAAGAGAGACAGACAAGCCAACCTGAAGATCTCAACAGGACTGAATTGTGAACACTGTCCTTGTTCATGTTTTCTGTGTCATTTGGATAACTGGTTAATGTTTTTCCTTTTTCTGTGAAATATTTCACCACATATCTCAAGGTATTTCACTTTGTTAATGTTTACCTTAGATAATAATAACATGCATAGCGTGTCATGACCTTCTTGCTGTGAACAGCACCTTTTCACTACTCCCAACAGCAATCCTTCAATTCATGCAAAGAGAAGGCAAGTCTTACCATCATTTCAGACAAAATACATCTTTTTATTATATGTCATGCTGCACCTAAGTTCCACAAATCACCTAGGCTTATTGTACGCTGTGATCCTGCAGGCTGGAAATATGTCATATCGGGCCAGGAATTGGAAAACCAGACTTTGTAGTCAAATATGAGGAAGACATTAATAGGTTAAGTAAGAATCATGATAATTACTGTCTAAATATCAGTTTACTTTGCGGCTGAATGTTCACAACTTAACAAACTAGTTCAAAATCTCAAGAAGAAGGGTGAGTTCTCAGTTTGTGTGGATTGGAAGTTGGTTTTGGAAATTATGGAGTGAGATGACTGGAGTTTAGAGTGTAATTTTTTGGCTAGACTAGTCTATTGCACTGATATCTCTTTCTTTTTTTTCCTTTTTTTTTTTTTTTCCTTCTTAGCTGTGTTTGGTTAAGAAACACATATTAACAGAATATATGTAATTTTGTCTGAGTGTTGAAGCAGTTACAGCTCTTTTCAAGCTGTGGTACTATGAAATATTTATCAGTCCTGCTTCCACCGCAGCAAACTTCAAGCTTACCCAACCAGTGGGAAAAGATGCAAAAAGTCTCTCTTCCAGGAATCTTAACAGTTTGTGCACTAGCAGCGTGTTAGCAATAATAGTTTAAGGGTGCCTTCAGATGCTATTTGGCTTGCGGTCTGTTTCCAAACACCTTTTTGCCTGAAGGCTGTGCAGCTTGCTGCTGTATCTTCTGCTCTGAATGGAGCTGGTAGTAGCAACTCTCTCCTAGTCATTTGCTTTGCTAGGGGCCTTCAGGTACATTTTTTTGTCCTCAGAAGATTGAAGGTATCTCGTGATGGGTACTTATCTGCTCACCTGATGAGAGGGGACCTGTCAAGACTCGGGGAAAGGCAGTGTCTAGATACCAGCTCTCTGAATAGCTCTGGTAGTTACGGCCACGAGCTGCCTTTCATTTTTTTTCCCTGGGGAGAATCATGCATGGCCTGGGAGTCTTTAGGGCTTTACTGTGTGGAAACGCATGCAGTTTCTGCCTGTCTGTGGAAAGTATGGTTCTTTCAAAAATGCTTCCGATTGCACCGCTCCTGCACGGGCAATGTACACTGTGTATGAGCATCAGTGTCTAGCCAAAGCAGCAGGACTGCTTCTGTAGCAGGAGACTGGGTATCACTGAAATGGGGGACAGCTCTGTGACAGTTGTGAAACCTGAACTTAAAACCTCAAACTGAAGGAATGTGTAATCTGGCATAGCTTTAATGAGGTGAAATATGCTGGTAGTGTTAAGGGAAATTTAGACCCTCAGAATTTGTGTATGGGCAATGAAATCAAGATAAAATAAACTGAAGAGTAAGAATAATATTAAATGGTACAGATGGGAAAGGGGGAACATATGTGTGATGATTGATTCAGAAATAACTATTATTACATACAAATAAGATCCTGAGATATGAATTGATAATCCTCTGAAAAGGTCAGTTAAACATTAAGTAGCATCAAAGTTCAGAGAGCTGAATGCTGGCATCATTAGGAATGGCGAACAAAGTAAGCTAACACTATGCTTGTATAGAAGAATCTAGGATTTGTTCATACCTTGAATGCTGTGTGCACTTCTGATCTTCCCATTTCTCCCAAAATATAACAGAGAAGCAGTGACAGTGATCAAAGGCACGGAACAGCCATATAATGAACAACCAAATGGGCTGTATCTCTTCAGAGTTGAAAAGAAGTGACTGGGAGGGAGTGGAGAAGTGTGATGGAGAGCTTTAAAAATATGAAGAGTGTGGAGAAGCAGATACGGACTTACTTGTTCCAGTGTAAGAGTAGGTATCAAATCAAGCTAACCTTAGGTTGGCTCAAAAGGAGATTGGACGTGTTTGTTTAGGGTAACTTAAAGTAAGAAGTGCCTCCAATTTATAAGATACTGGGATTGCTAGGAAGTAAGTGTCACTGTTTGTCCTAGTTTACTTTTTACTAAACTTTAAAGAACCTTTAAAATATACAAAAAAAAGTATTACTTTCTGAGATTTCTTGCTGTTTCTCTGTGATAGAGTTTCTGAGCAGTAGTGACTAAAATTTGTTGTGAGAGGTTTGTTTGCTATAAATAACCATTATCTTAGAACATTTCATCACAGAGCATCAGAACTGAACTGTTGATTTAATATGATTTCACTGCAGTTTAAATAAACATAACTTTTTGTTAGCAACGTACAGTGCTCAGTCGCAGCATAAATGCAATAGTTATTACATTTATATTAAAGCTGTAGTTCTTTCATTTTTTAATGTCTTTTATTAATAATCTGAAGATTGTGTATAGCTTTTGTGCATGTGGTGTGAAACATTTTCAACTCATGCATAAAAACTGATCTAAAAAAGCAGGCTCTAATAAAAGATGGGGTAAGGACACTCCACTGCAATGCAATTATTCATACCAATTATAGACACCAGATTTGCACCACAAATATTGCATGCACAGTGGGTATTATGAGGGGCTCGGCAAAGTGCCAGGAATGTCTATAATAAACTGGGTCATCTCTTATAAGAATGTTACTACACTTGAGAGGTCAGAGAATAAGCAGGGTTTAACCCTGCGCTCGGCAGAACTGCTGATTCAATTTGTTCACAAGGATTGCTTTTCATTGTGAGTTGATAGTCTATTTTCTGCTGGAAGAAGCTTCTCTGCTTTTCAAACTGTGGACAACAGAACTGGTAAATGTAGAGAATTCAGCAAACAGTTAACACTGCTGAGGATAAAGCTGAGCCTCGAATCAGCAAGCAGGGGATCTGAAGAGAGGAAATGAGAATTGTATTCATAATAGTTGTTATAATGAAGTGAAAACAAGAACTGAATTACTGGCTTGTCTTCAGCTGTGGAAAGTTATGTCCTAAATATGAAGCTTTCAGTATTATCTTTTGATATTTTTTTTCTATGCTAACTGATGCATAACCATGAATGTTATGATATTTATAGGACTGTGGGTTCCTCCTCTTGTTTCTTCAGCTCCTCTGATGATACTAAGCATGAGAAGGTTAATAACTAAATTGATGGAAGTATAGTTATATGTTCAATGTAGAAATTCTACCCTTTTTCTCACAAAAGTAATTAACTTTTATGAAAGCATTATGTAATTTTGGAGCAATTTATAATGCAGGTGTCAAACTTAGGTATAATCTTTGTCAAGGGGACAATCCTGCAATTGAACATAGTTTGTGATTTCCCTCAGAAATTCATGAAGAGGCATATGGCACCATCAGTTATACAAAGGTGGGTAGTCTGGATCTACATTTTGTACAAGCTGAAGTGTTATTTGCATCTAGTGAGCATAAGGGTCGAGACTGATCCTGTTACAGTGGTGCAGCAAGTGAGAGCAGAGTAAGTAAACGATCTTCCTTTGTGCTCTCTGAGATACCGTAAAGCAGCTGACTTTGTGCACAAGCGTGCAGGCAGACAGCTCCTGCGGCTCACTTCATACGCGGTGACCTGCTGGCCTTTCAGCAGGTTCTTTGTGAATCAGAGCCCTTAAACGTCGAGAATCTTTCTTTCGGGGCGCTGGTAAAATTTCAAGTCCAGAAACCTGATAGATTCTGTCTTTCATTGCTGCAAAGACTGACCAGCTGTAGTACAGTCATCGCGCTGCCAAAACGTACCTTTCTGCAGACAGCGCTTTCAGCTTCTCTGAGGCTCAATTCCTACCTGCTCGGCTGTGTTCAATACGTTACTCAGTGTTGATCTTGGTAGAAAAAAATGGCAAAAATGAGATAGAGACTCCAAAGTAGAAAAATTAAAGCAGGATGAGAAGTACTAATTGGAGAATACGCTGAGTTTGCTGGGCTGGATTGAGCCAGGCATCTCAGTAAGGCTGCTCTCCTCAACCCTGAGGGGACCTGACTTTTCATACCATTTTCTACTTACATGCGCTTGTTTTTCCCCTCAGTTCTGTTCCTGCTTTCTGGACTCTTTCATGTGGTGTGTGTTGTGGGTTTTTTGTTTTTTCTTTCATATCAGTTGACTGAAAAGACTTGTTCTCCATTTCCTTCTCTGACCTGTGATTGGTATCAGTGTGATTCACGTGCTGCTGCACGAGCTCTTCAGGAACGAGTGAAAGGATAAAGTACCTGGCGTGGCAGTAACTGCAACAAAAAAGCGAAAATACATATTGTCATCTGAAACAGTAGGGATTATTTTTGACAAGGAGGTAAAACAAAAATTTTAAGTTCCCCCCCCCCCCCAAAGTGGCTGCAAAAGACTTCTTCGGGAATGTAGCTACAGGGGAGTTCCTGTAATTTTAAAACATCTACTTTGATCTAAACTGTGGAGACTGACTCTACAACCCTGGTCTTGTAGCAAAATTATATAGCAGTTGTGAGGTGACAACCATTGAATAGTGATTTATCTAATAAGATTTTTATTAAAACATTTGTAGTAGTTCATCAGAATTAACATACATCCACTTAAAATGAAAAAGATATGACACTGCTTTTTTAAGTAAAATTTTTGAAGGCCAGGTGGTTTTGCTAAACACTGCTTTCTCCACTTAAAATTCTTGTATTTAGTAAGTAAAAGCTGAGCAGCCTCTGCACCCTTCCTACAGTACCATCCCTTTGGTAACTCTGTCTGTAGTCAGTTATTGTGTGTCTTTTGTCTAACGTGGGATCCTTTTGCATGTTACAACTAAAGCTTTTCTCTTAGCGAGTATTCTTGCCCTGTATTCTTTCAGTAGAAGCAGCATTTTGTTAGATAACTGGAAAATCATGTGGCAAGCAGAAATCTGAACTTACTCCAGCATCAGCTGTGCAGCCTTTGGTTTTTGTTCTAATTTGGCTGCTGCAACTAGGTGAGAGAAGACAACACTAACTGGAGTTTGCTCCCTTACATCTGCAGCAATATTAGGCAGATTTCCTTTTGCTTCTCTCATTTCACCCCTCCGCTGGGGATGGGAAATTTCCACAGCATGTTCCAGGTGGATTATTTAAGCTGTGCATATTAAATATGAAGAAATTTTTTATTTTATTTTCCTGATAATTGCAGATCACAGGAAGCTGTGTGAGTGGTGGATTGTTACAGCAGTGTTGTCAGCGTGAACTCTCCACAACCAACAGCGAATGTCACTTACTTATTTATGTCTAAAAAACGCTCAGCGTACTTTAGAAGGTGAAGTTGCCCTGAGCGTTCAGGAAAGTGGGATAGGCCAGAGTGACTTGTTTCTCCGTGTAGTTGAGTGTTGCTATCGCGCTCCTTTCTGCCTTCCCCTTCCTCAACGCTTGGCTGCTGCTCCCCGACTGCAGAGCAAGAGCTCTTCCCATCACTTCCAGAAGTTACAATCTATTTTCCCAACAGCTATAAGAGGAGATATTGCTGCAGTGATTCAGGAGATAACTATACTTTTGTTCTTTGAAAATGGCTTGGAGCTCAGGTCAAGCATACAGGGAAAACTGGCATCTGCTAAGGGTGAGTGGGCATCAGGGATTTCGCTTTGCTCAGCAGGGTGCTCTTGAGGTGAAGTCCACTTACTGCACTTCGCTGCTCAGCCTAGAGCAGCCTTGAAATGTGCCAACTGGATTCCTTTTAGATTAAAATATAGACTGCGGCGTGCCGTCCGGGAGTGCATCTCGTGTGCCGTGGCTG
>NW_010972776.1:2834003-2879034 GCF_000737465.1 Haliaeetus leucocephalus | reverse complement strand
GCGTGGCCCGTGGCTGCTAATAGGTGCAGGACCGGAGGAGAGCTGCGCCCGGGCAGCGTGCGTGGTGTGCCCGCGGGCTCTCCGCACCTCCCGCCTCGCTCTGCGGGGAACCTCTTGGGGTCCTGTGTGTAGGACGTCAGCTGATGGATGGGCAGCTTCTCTAATTCTGTACCTGAATGTATGAAATGATAGCCAAGAAAAAAATCGGAGTGCCTGGTAGCAGTTAATAATGGACCATATTTGAATATAACTGGTACTTTTTTTTTTTACTGGACCACCTGGGATTATTTCAAGGAGACAAGGGTTTGATACCTCTATTTTATTTTCATACATTAAGGAGACTCAGGTGCTTCTAACTTTTTTAGAAATAGTAATTTTTAAAAGAAGAAAATTGCAAGGATTACCATATTCTGAAGATTAACAAAAATTAAAATTGGTAACTGTAGAAGATTGTCAAATGATTCTAGTTCTGCAAAATTTATTTTTACTCCATTTTAAAGTTATTTCATTCTAACTTTCAACAGTTTTTAAATGAGCAAACGCATATTTCAGCTATTGAAATCATGATTATGTCTTACAAAATTCAACTGTTGAAATAATGACAAATTTGGCACATGTGGCTACAGCTTACTAGTGCAGACTTTATTGTTGCGTTTATGTACTACTAATAGCAGGAGAAGTGACAAACATGGGTTGGTGTAAAGAAACTGTAGATTTTGGTTAAAATTCTGGGCTAAAAGCTTTTGATAAAGCTTGTAAGTTCTACTAGCAAATGATACCATATGCCCACAACAGTTCAAGGAGTGGTAGGATGTCTAGGATTTGTTTTTCAGTGTTACTCCTTTTATCAGTAATCCACTATCACATACTTTGATAAATGTACACAAAGAGTTAGGGAACTTGCAAATAAACAGTGGAACCAATTTAAACTCTGAAGCTTACCAAATAAACATTAAAGTATTCCCTTTAGGAACTCAGAATCCTTTGAATTATGCATGTATTGTAGTTTGCAGTAAGATAAAAGAACTCTAGGTGGGGGAGGGTGAGAAACTTGAAAAGCCTTAAGGAATAATTTGCATAAATTGGGTGGAGAGAGTAAACAGCACAAGGGGAAGAAAGTTATTTTCAGTAAGGCCTTATAGAATGAGATAAAACAAATTAAAAAAATCAGGTGGAGTTGAAACAAAGCTGAAGTGCTTTAAACTTGTGTTAGCACTGCCATTGCCTTTAAAGCAAATCCCAGGGAACTCTGTACTGCCCTGGATAAAAAAACAAACTTAAAAAAAAATTTCTTAAGGGAGAGTTAAAAGAGAAGAAAAGCCATGGAGACAGTATAACATGTGTGTCTTACTGTATGCAAGACCTCTGGAAATTAAATGAATAGCATAGGCAGAATTTTTTTTAAGTCTAACAGTATTTTTTTTTATCTTACAGTTACAGGACCGCACACAATTTAGTGACCGAGACTTAGCTACCCTAAAGAAATACTGGGACAATGGCATGACCAGCCTGGGCTCAGTCTGCAGAGAGAAAATTGAAGCTGTGGCTGCAGAATTAAATGTTGACTGTGAAATAGTGCGGGTAAGAAATCTAGAGTCTTCCCTTATCTTGTCGCAGAAGCAAAAATAGGACAGATGAAAGCCTTTAAAAATTTCATGAGGAAGCTTGAAATAGATTTCACGTATTACATAATGAATGACCATGTTGGGAAGTGCTCTCTTGCTCTTTCTGCAGTCTATATATAGAAAAAAGCCCTCAGGTAAGAGTCTTATTGATCAGCAGCAGCAGGAGCACTATGAGCTGTCTGACGTTCTCTTTAGACTTGAGTAAGATTTTAGGTAAAAGTGTTACATTTTTTAGGGATATCCTAGAAGACTGAAAAGTGCTACTAAGATTGCTATTAAGATACAAAAAAGCCTTTCTAAAAATACAGGGGAAATATTTCTCATTACTGCTTAAAGGAAAAAATCATTGTCAACATAGCAAAGAAAATGCTCAAAAATAAGAAAAAAAAATTTTACAAGACTGTCCTGAAGCCAGGTTGAGATGTGATAGAGGGCAAAGGGTACCGCAAAGAATTCTGGGTCACTTTAATTTGATAGTCTGTATAGGTGTCGTTGAGGAAGGATTGCTTTAGGAACTACAGGTTTGGTGTAGATAACGTGATTCCTGAGAACCATTGCACATTATCTCTTCCAGAGGTTGGGAAGTTTGATACAGCATCAGTTGTTGCCACTGTATTCCCAATTACCAGACACATCATCACTCTCAAACTGTGGGTGTCTTATTCGCTCAGAGTGTTTCCATTCTTCAGAAAAGAGTCTGACTGTCTTTGTAGTCAGTACAAAAACATGAGTCTTCCTTTCACTCATAATAGGCATGACAATTGTGACTAGTCCTTTCAGCCTTCATCTTCTTTTTCCACCTCTTTCTTAAAATTCTGACATTGCTACAAAAGCAGAACTAGGAGCCCTTATTTGAAACTCTTCTTTTATGGAGATCTCTCTTGGGTTGGTGTATCAAAATGGTACCAAAGCTACTTTCAGTTTTGAACACTAATTTGGTTATTTACTTGCTTGTTTTCCTAAGCACATGTGAATTATAAAAAATTAAATTCTACTTTTGGAGACTGAAAAGAATTACTCTTTTCTCTGTAGAGAACAAAGCTTCTCCTTATTTTCCAAGCTCTTCAGTTTGCTTTCTGAAAGGTGAAGCTGTTTCCACTGACAGCATCTCAAAATGGGCCTCCTGGATATGAAATACCTTATTCACAGAACAGTAAGACTGATACCCATGCTTCGTCTCCCTTACTTTGCTCCCTTAAGAACATCCTTACTGGCACACATGCGATGACAGTATGAAGTTCTGTATACATCTTTCAGTTGCATCTGCTTGAAATGCTTTTGTCTTCAGGGTAGGTATACTGGGCTCTAATCAACTCTGTAAGACTCTCTGGCATAACCTGTATTAGAACATAGACACATGAATGAACAAAAAGATTTCTTTTCTTCGTAGTAACTGGTGGTGTTGCCAGTATCTGTCCTACCTTGGTCTCTGGTTCCTCTGTATGGCAGACTTGAGAACTGTAGTAAGAATTAGGTGGAGGTTGGTCCTGCACTATGCTGTACTATTTCTTTGGTTTGTAAAGGCTGAATTAATGCTACAGGACATATGTGAACTTCAGTGCTTCCTGTTGTCCTTTCTCTAGGGCATGTTCTGTGTGTACCAGCTGTAGGACAGGTATTTTCCATCATGTGCTCTAGAGGTTCTGTCCTAAATTTCTTCTGGGATCTATATAGGCACATCATATTGTGCCTCTCTCCTTACCTGCCAACCTGCATTTTCTTCAGTAGGAAACACTGATGTATGGAGGTTAGTGTGCAGCACGGTCTTTTTCACCTAAGGAGTCAGGACACAGCCATGATGCAGTCCGCTGTAAGGCGTGAGTGAACCACGGCATCTCCACCCTTTACTGCATGTTCAGCCAAGAAGAGTTGGACTGAGGGACACTTCTGGAAAAAGCTCTCCACTTTCAGTACTTGTACTTTGTTGCCTTTGGATTTCACCCTACTTTGAATTCTAGGTAGTGTGCAACTAGCAACTGTTTCTCCATTGGTGATGTAAAAAAAAAATTAAAAAATAGTGTATGTCAAATAGTACTAAGTACATATATAAGACCAAGAAAATACATATACATCAAATAATACACACAACAAATATATATTATATAAATAATATAAGTTTTTATAAATATATATAACTAAAATACTTATATATACATATCACTTGTTTTAATTCAAGTAAATACACGTCTCCTTTTTTCCCTTTTAATACCTTTTTTAATGGAAATTCATGATTTGTCCAGATAAATGTTGCTTTTGGAGAAGTACAAATGATTGATCCTTATGACCCATACTGGCTTGAAAGATCTCCAGTACAAAAAGTATCAGATCTGTTTTCCAGTACAAGGAAAGATAGTGTTTGCCACTATGCATAGTTCCATTGGATTTAATCTTTTAAGGTTGAACAGGGCATTTTATTTGGTAAATTTTGTACTTCTAGTAGGAGAGTGGACTTGCAAAGTGACTGCTGGTTGTACCTGAACATCATGAACATTTGCACCCTCAAATGTCTTTCATGTTCCCAAGACACCAAAAGAGGGAAATAAAAAAAAGAGCTATGTTATATTTAAATATGTGAACTTTGGCCAATACTTCATTAAACTTACAATATTTCTTTGGCTTATGTTATAATTATTGCTGATTACATTTGTTTGGTGTGTTTTTTGTAGTTACTTACACATATTTGTTTATATTTCTCTTGACTAATTCTATTCATTCATACCAAAATAGCATCTGAAAGCAGTATAGTCGTCTTGGCAGCGAGGCATTAGACATTTGAGAAGGACGGGTGACAACTACCAAACTCCTCTGAAATATATGAGGAATATAAGAAAAGTGCATGACAATTTTTAATTTTTTTATTAATAGAACATAAAGCTTTTGTACATAAGAGGTCAAAAGCTACTCCTAAGCACCCACCATAGGCTAAAGATACCTCCTCCTCTTTCCCAGCAGCTCATCAGATAAAAGCTGGATTATTGAAGGTAGTGCTTCAGCCTGAGTTTAGCAGCAAAATCGAGCAGTTGCAGCAGAAGGGCCACTCATTCTTCGCAGCTGACTAATGGCTCTTCTTTTTGGGGGCTCTAGGCCTAGTCTGGATCTGGCTTGTGGTCAAGAGAAACATTGGAAAAACAACTCGGAATCTTCCATCTTTATTTTTTCAGTTAAGTGGAATTTCTGAAGGTTCCAACCTAGAATCTTTCTAGCACGTTGACACCCTAACCTCAGTATCTGGAGAGCTGTAATCACGCTTTTTAAGTGGCTCCCTGCCAGTCCACTTACTTGTAAGCTGCCTGAGGGCAGACATATGCTGGCTCCTTCTGCCTGGACTCCAGCCTTTCTTCCCTCGCTCTTGCCGGTCATCTGTTCAGTTGAAACTGGGGAAGTTGCTTCTGAGTTCATTGCTGGCTGCTGTAAGTAGGTTTAATGAGTCTGATCACATGCGCTTTACAGATGTTTGAAGTTTTTAAGGAGGTAGTATTTTAGGGATATAGAATTATTAAGCTGGTTTCCTATGTAGAAATACTAGTCTGCTCTCACCCTCGCCATTGTACTGCTCCAGAATATTCACTGTTAAATGTAGCATGGAGGGTATGGAGCCTTATTACTTTTCTTTCCCATTTTAATTTGAGACACTATAAAAATATGTTCATCTTCTATGACATATTCAGTATGTCGAATGAAAGGTTTTATGCTTTGAAAGGTATATAAAAAGACAAGTTCTACATTTCCCAAGTGCCTCAATTTTTTTCTGAATTTTTCAGTAAAAAAGAAGCAGATTCGCTTTTAAATTTTGTAGTCATTAGCACTATTTATTACCATCATAAAATTATGAGAAAATTTAAAGAATGGCAATACACTGTTTGGAAAAAAGAGACCTGGTTTTGGAAGGGGGTGCTTTTTTTTATTTTTTTCTTTTTTTTTTTTTTTTTTTTTTTCCCCAAACTGTATATAATGTACAAAAATATCTAGGTAGCTCTCTGTGTACCTGTTTCACATTCTTCAAAGAGGAAAATCGGCAAGCTGGGAAAGCAAATAACACCCAACAAAAATGATTAGCTAAAAATAGTGTTAAGCATGTCATCTTTTAGCTAGTTAAAGAGATTCAGCTTTAAGAAAAATTTTTTTTTTTCAAGGCTGACACAGCATGGAACTATCTTTAGTAGTTGGGACTGCTGTTAATATTTCTTAATTTTTCTATTTGATAATCAAGGCATTATAAGCAAAAAGTTTTTTACTAAACCTTTTCATGCCATATATCAGAACTGTGGTTGAAGTGTGATGGGAAAGAGGAGCAATGCAGGTATTTCTGAAATAAGCCAGAGTAATGTTTAGTGTATCTTTAGAGAAAAAAATCCTATAATATTCTAATGTGTTTGGTAAACTCTGTTGGAACACAGACCTTATGGAAAGGGTGTGCATTTTGCCATGCTCTGATCATATGTTTTCAAAAATATGAACTCCCTGTGCTTTCTAGAGCTGTGTTTGATTTTTAGCAATCCAGAAATTCCAGCACTAAGCATGATTCAGAACCTCGTAATGACCATGCTGTGCGTACATCGTCATTGCAGTAATCAAGCACACTCTGTATAGTGATAGCTTACGTGGCCAAACTTCACCGTTCTCCGTCCTGGGCCAGCGTGTGGTCAGATCCTGGAACAATGAGGATAGTCCCACTAGTGCTGTCATCACTGCTCCTATTTATTGAGTTTTAGATGATGTAGCGGTGGGAGGAGAGCCAGGTCAAGAAGACTGGAAGTTAGCAGTTGGCAAATAAGTTGATTCCTGGCTCTGAGAAGGATTTTTGGTTGCCAGTGGAAAACTGACTTGGATGGAACAAAGTGACTGGAGTACAAGAGCTGTTAAACAGAATTGAAATTAGATGAGAAGTCAAAAGCCTGAGTAATGCAAAGGAAGGGAGAGAGTTAAGAGGTGAAGAGTTGCAGACATTACATCACATTACATCTTATTACATCATAAACTCTATTTTGAGTCTTTAATAACTTTTAGTGTGGACTTTTCTTTATCAGAGAAAGCAAGTTAGTTAACAGTTACACAGATCCACTTGAAGAATTTTGAATGTGTTTTGTTTGGGTTTTTTTAATTTTATTTTTTGAAACACAGTTTTACTGATGTAAAATGAACTTAAAGCATCCATACCCATCTGATCATGAATGTGTTTCCAGGTTCCTTGGTCTTGGACCTGTTTCATCTCCCACCACTGCTTACAGTATGCTCTTAAATACCTTATTGCAAGCAATGTTTCTTAAAGACTTGTCTTCCAACCAAAGAGGACTTAAGGATAATATTGCTGTGAACTTAATTCTGCCAAGTTATGTTCTGTCATCAAAGTGGAGTGATGTAGAGCTATCACCTTGGACAACTTCTTCTGTGCTGTAGGAAATCCTAGAAGATGTGGGCTGTTTGGGCCATTGGATGCTTTTTTAGTCCCCTTATGAAAGTTGCAGAGTGGGAGAACCTGGATCAAAGATCTTACATTAAATTAATTGAATAATTTAGGTGGGGAGAGACCCTAGAAGGTCACCTAGTCCTACTCTTTATTTAGAGCAGGATTGACTTCAGAGTTAGGTCAGGTTTCTCAGGATGTTGTCCAGTAAAATGATGAGTACCTCCAAGATTAGAAGTGCCAAGACTCCTATGGACAAACTGTTCCAGTGCCTCAGTGTGAAGCATTATTTTTTTCTTTTTTTTCTTAATTCCAGTCAGAGCTTCCCTTGCTGTGACTTATCAATGTTGCTTCTTTTCCTTTTGCTGTGCACCTTCCCTTTTCCCTTGTATTGGAGGACTGAACCTGGACAGAGTATTCCAGGAAGCAGCCTCGTGAGGGTCAAATACGGGGGAATAATCACCTCCCTTGAATTGCTGGCTACACTCTTGTTCCTATAGTATAGATGTGCTAATTTCACTTGGTTGTGGGCCTGTTGCTTTTGTTATAGTTTCTGATATCATTCATGTTTATTTCTCTTACAAGACTTGGATTGGGAATCGAAGACGGAAATATCGTTTAATGGGGATTGAGGTCCCACCCCCTAGAGGAGGTCCTGCTGATTTCTCTGATCAATCTGAATTTGTTTCTAAATCAGCACTTAATCCAGGAGAGGAAACTGCTACTGAAGTGGGGGATGATAATGATAGGAATGATGAAGTATCAATCTGCTTATCTGAAGGAAGCTCACAAGGTATTTGAAAATGCAGTTACTACTGTGCATATATTTTTAATTTTGTGCAGTGTGCATGCTTTCGATTCTCTGTTGTACACATTCAAAAACGTCTGAAAGAGTGTCTAACAGTCACAAGTTATCTACCTTGGCTATATTGAAGGTACTGTTCGGTCTCTTTCTTCTGCCTCTCTTTATATGAATTTTGTTGGGTTTGTTATCGCAAAGCTTGCAGAAACCTTTTATTTTAAGACCTCTGTTTCTGCCAGATTTAGCTGAAGTTAAATGACAACTTCACAATTTGCTGGTGCAACTGAGAGATGGACAGACAGTACAAATGTATAAGTCTTGCTTCCCTAGGAAGCCAGGTTTTTAAAAAATGCTCTCTGCTAACTGGGCAGTTCTGCACAGCCAGCTTGAGTCCATTCCCATTAGCCTGAACCACACCAACAATTTTCATCTAAATAAGCACTAATGTGTGCAAACCTGCTTGCTTTGAGCTGACCAGAGCTATGTACTTAGAGTTTTCCTGATATTAAACTCATGCTGATGAGATGTTCAGAAGATTTATTAGCTCAGACTTGGTCTTGGACTAAAAGAGCTTCACAGTACGTCAGAGCATAGCAGAACTTCTGCCATTAAGCTGTCTGCGGTGCATGTATGGTCTCTGACAAGCAAATACAAACCAACAGAAAAGATCAAAGTCAGTAGCAGGGGACTACTCAGGAAGCCTTAGAACTACACATATGGGGTGCCTGTGTGTTCTCAGTAAATTGCATGATCTTGAGTGATAAGTGTCTCGAACTTAATTCCCTTTTACTCCACCTCCCAGAACTGCATGACCACATTAAATCGATCTCTCCCTTTCCCTCTTGTACGTTAGCACTCTGGGCCTAGGGCAGATGAACTGCTGCTCAGCACATTCACCAGCTTCACAAGCTCAACTAATTGCTCCCAGTGCTTCTGATTAGAAGAGATCAATAAAGCCTTTGCTCTATAAACTAAAAGAAAGCCTGATCTAGTGCATGCTATTGCAGCTTAATATACCAGACTTGATCTTGTCATTTTGTCTGAACAATTTAAAGGAAAGAACTAGAAAAATGAACTGCTGGGCATGAATTTGTGATAGCTTTGTCATATTCTACTGTAAAGAGAATAAGATGATAAAGAAATGGGTCAACTGATTGACAGCCAAGTGAGGTGCAGAATCTAAGAGTCCTTGACTTGCCTGAGGTGTGGAAGGAACTGATTTAGTCAGATCTGCTTGAAAGAAAATGGTGATGGGGAAGAGTCTAAATTCTCTGTAGCTTAAGGTGAGGAATAACACCACATTTATTGAACGAGGCTTTCATAAAACAAGATAAGGCTGTAAGACTATGAGTAGATTATTAGAGTCAAAGCTTAAGGAAGTACAAGAAAATGGTAGGATTTCCACATAAGAAAGAGGAATCCCTCTTTCATTCCTTTATTCCACCACAAGAATTGTTTCTATTAATTTCTCCAGTTCAAAGGAGTAGGTTTCACTGCTGCAGCTCAGCTTATTTTGAATTTCCTGGAAAATATTTCTTCCAATAATCATGTGTACTATTCAGTCACAGGTATTTGATTGTTTTAACGTTTGAGAACTATAACTTTTGGTCCTAATTTATAAAAAAAACCAAAACCACAACACTCTCAGAGACAGGAAAAAGATATTTTTAGTCACCTAATTAGAGAGAAAGCATTGATGGCACTTGCTTTTTAAAACATAGTGTGCAAATATTACAAAAAAAAAAAAAAAGAAAAGCTGTACTGGGATGCAAAATTAAGCATTAAAGTTCTCATAATGCCATAACTTTTTTAAATGTATGTTAATTGAATCCATACTTTGTGTAAATGAACACAGCTCTGTGGAGGCTATTATAGCTGTGCCAGTTTATATTAGCTGAGGATGAATATTTAAAGAGTTGAAAGTGCTGTAGGGAGTTGCTTTGTTCGACTATTGAATCCAAGTGGTGACTGTCAGGGTTAGCAAGTGACTGGTGCTTTAGACTGTTTCAGAGTCCCTGAGGTGCATCTTCAATGACCTTCCTTCCTCTGACTCGAACGATGGGGTCCTATATTGCTCCCTGCTTTACAGTTCTCCCAGTTGAACCCATTTGCTTTTGCTGCTAGCAGAAATTTTCCTCTGAAATTGTGACCAGTGGCAGATTAAATTTATTTGAAACAACTTCAAATCAAATTTGCTCAGTTTAGAGATATTTAATTGGTAGAAAACTTATTTAAAATAATTAACTATCTCTGTATGGTCTGCCTTAAATTTTATCCTATCTTTGCAAGCGTTGGTAATCTCCAGTTAAGTAATGTTACCCCTGTGTTTGCGTGGAAGTGATACACCCCTGCATCATTATCTGCCCTCTTTCAGTGTCCCACATGAACGCTTGCTGCCCGTTCACTCACCATGCCTCTTTTTCTCTTTAGATGTGATAGCTGAACTGTTTGACCCTTTTAATGCAAGCTCTATCCTTTGCAGAACTGTGTAATTTTACTAGCACTTGGAAGCAGTGTATTTCCAATTAATAGCCTAGCTGTTAATGACATCGTTTACGTTTTTTATCATAGCTGTCTTGCCTCTGTGTTTTATTTCCTGACTTGCTGTTTCTATCAACTGTTTTCTTCTTAACAGTATATTAATGTGGAGAATTTAAGTAAATCTGAGAAATGTACTTAATCGTAGGGACGAATAAGCTTATCTTTCTTGTTTTTTCACATTGGCCATAGTTAGGGCTAATAGAATCAGCTAGTGCTTGTGGTTGAAATTTAAGGATAAGATTTGCTCTGTTTTCAAGTGTGTACTTTACTTATACATAAGAGAGCAGCTTAGGTTCACTAGGAGCAAATATTTGCCATACAAGAATGACGTAATCTGCTTGATCATTTTTGGGTTCAAAACTAATCAGTATCAGCTAATCAGCAAGGAGGAGGTGGGATTCTCATATGTCCCCTATATTGTTGAGGCATGCAGGATTTTTCATGTAGTAATTTATTTTAATTTAAAAAAAAAAGTTCTGTGCACCTCTGATGTGAAACTATCATCACTTTTGAATATTCCAACCTGAACATAAAATAGGAAGGTTTTAGTATGTTGCAAGAAAGTAACTGATAGTTTTCCTGTTGTTTCAGGTAGCAATTGACATGATGTTGGCCTGAAATACTTGTAATACGATATCTTTTTTAATAAGACATACAGTATTTTTTATGAATAGACATTGATAATATGAATTTGCTTTTGTATCTAGCAGATGTGACATATTTAGTGGTAAAGACTATTAATGTTCCTTCAGCATAAAATTTGAATGAAATCTGAAAAACTGATTTATTTCTGCAGAAGAGACAAATGAAGCTCTTCAAAATGAGGAAATCGGTCATAAAGATGATGACCAGAATCCAGTATCTACTGATAATGTGGTATGTATACATTTCCTTTTCCACTAATGGGACCTCCTTAATTGCTAATGTTGAGGTTGTTGTCCAACACTAGTGTTTTTCACTAGGTGAAAACTTCAGTTGAGTGTGCTAAGAGTCCTTCCTAATTGGTTGAGCACTAAAAGAAACTGTACTAAAAGTACTAAAACATAGAGCTATGCATGTTCAGAAGAAATTGACTTATATGGCTTTTTCTGTATTATAACAATTTGGTGTTCTTTTTCTGGAGTGCAAAGCACAACGCTTGGGTAGTGCTCTGTAAGTACCTAGTATAGTAAAACAGTAAGAATAAGAAACCCAGAATAATAATTGAAAATGGTTTTCTGTAGTTTTAAGAAAGTCAGGTCTTCCTAGTGCTGCTTCTCCGTAGCTAACGTTGAATATGTGAGATCAGACTGGGGTGGGTGTGTATTCTTCATTCCCATACCCTTGTCAGGACATTACTTAGATGTTTCTTGTTTTCTCCCTTGCATTCACATTGAGTCAAACACAATTGTTCTTGCTGGTTTTAATTGACTGCAGTGAGACAAGGAAGGAAAGACAGAGGGAGGAGTCATAGCAAATAATACGATATATCCCCTTTGTTTAGCCTGCCTTCTCTCAAATTAGAAGAAAGGAGAGGAGGAAGAGGAGAGAAGACCCCAAGTGGTAGGGTAATTTTTATCTTAAAAGTTATCTGCAGAATGAACAGGTGATGGTTCCAGTTCCCAACTGCACTCTTTTTGCAGTTGGAGATTAAACGACAGTAGCTCAGAACATGACAAGAACATTTGTGTTACATTAATCACACGGAACCTGAAGTGGGAAAGCGAACAGGACATTCCCTTCCCTCTATATAGAGAGAGAGAGAGAGACAGGAGAGAACACTTTCTTTCTTTTGTTAATATATGATCATCTTTCGCATAAACTGAAATCCCACGGCTGTATTTTCTGTGGTTGCCTGAATAGAAACAGCTGCCTTTTTCCTTTCTGTTTACCTTAATGGCCTGCTCTGACCTTAGATATAATCACTCTGAGTTTCAGGCTGATGTGTTTACCATGGAGATGCAGAATGTAAAATGACAAAGGTAAAAGGTTTGCAAAGATGATGTCTGAGAGACTCAGTTCTCCAGTCCACCTGAACTCCAGCATTATATAATTTGATATAATAAGAGGGGGGGGGGGGAAAGAGAAGTAGTTTTTTCATACTCTGTTCTGAAAACACTGTAACAACATTTTTAAAATCTCTGCAGTTAAAATTGGACAAACGTACATTGGACTTGCCTAAGACATATCGTTTTCTTATTTGAAATTCTAAACTGTCCATTCCCTTACTATCTTAAAATATATTATTATAAGAATGATAGTGTGAATGTTTGGCATTTATTTAGAGACTCTTTCCTCAAGCTGAGTCTAAAACCAAAGATATTTGAATCACAGTGTTACTCAGGATATGATATAGCAGCAGATCTTTGACATTAAGCCTTTGAAATGTTATCACTTCAGCTGGGCTGTCAGACACAGAAGCATAGAAAATGTGGTTTACCCTCCCTACCATTAACACATACTTGTGAGCTTGGTGGGTACTACTAGCGAGAGACTGTTAACCTCTCTTGAAGGATTTCTTCTTGGTTATTAGAAGGAAATTTCTGATGACTGGTCTGCAGGCAGGCAGAAGGCACACACATATGCTGCAGAGAAGAAACCTCCTCTAAAATAACACCTCCAGAACTAACCATTAAAGTGTATAGTGTCAGTGTGGGCCCTTGCCTACGTTGTATTAAACAGTATACTAAAAACCATAGTAAAATTGCTTTAACTTCCTATATACAGTCTTATAAATGTTTACAGCTGTCAAAACAATGAAAAATAGTATAAAAACCCAAACACCTCTTCTTATACTACCACTGCTTCCCTCTCAAAAATAGAGTGAAATTTATGGTTTCATCTGGGCAGTCATCCTTCTGAGTTCTTGTTGAAAAATGCCATTCTTACCACTATCTAATTCAAATTCATTCTGTGTGTTTGAGATGTAGCTTAGAGATGAATAAAAAATTAAAATCTTATAGGTGCACTAAAAATGTGTACATTTTGTGTTTTCTCCTATTGAAATAATGTTTTAACATAATTTTCTTACATAAGAAGGTTTTCTGTTGGGAAGAAAAACAGAACATGCAAGTGGTAAATAATGTAAAAGCAAATCTTTTAAAACTTGAGATACAATTGGAATGTATTTCCAAGTTCTAAACAGCATTAAGCTTGGCCTTTAACATTGTACTTCAGGTATCTTTAAAGACCCAATATAAAAAACCCCCAAGAATTTTTGTGACTTAAGTGAAAATGTCCATGTGTATGTATTTGGAACTGTCCTTTGTATCAACATTCTTTACTGTGTAGGGCATTTGACTTGCAGTATGGCCAAAGAAGGCCAAAGGAGACCTCTTCATTGCTTTAGGCAAGAAGTAGGTCAGTTAGGACTTGCCTGTCACTTGCCACAATGTCTGTTTTGCTCCAGAGGAATAAATTTTCATAACCTTCTTCGCCCTGCAGGAGGTCTTCAACAAAAGGTTTACAGAATAAAATGCAGGCTTGTGCAGGCTGTAATGAGATACAATATGCAACTTAATGCCAAAAGCATGGTGACATATAGCTCCTCCTCTGTAAACAGCCTGAGTCACCATGGCAGCAGCTCTGAGTACCGACAGTTTCAATTTGGATTCTTCCTGGATCTTGTGGCTGAGGTGCATGATTGCCATCTAATGGGGGCTGCACAATTCAGAATTTCTCATGAGCAAGCAAAAGGTCCTGTTACCTTCATCCTTTCATGCCAGTTTGAGATATGGATTGTTGTTTGTCTGTCTAATCTAGGCATTCAGATATTTGGAATGAACTGTTCCCTTCTGTTTCAGAAAATAGAAATTATAGATGATGAAGAAAGTGATATGATAAGTAATTCTGAAGTGGATCAAATGAGTTCTCTTTTGGACTACAAGGTGAGTAATTAGGCTATATAATATTAAGCAGGATGGTCCACAGGACATTCAGATGGGTGTATCTGTAAGGAATTCAGCAAAGGCATGTGGGAACCTGCAGCTCCTTTGCTTTTTATTGCGGTAGTGCACGTCATACCCTCAGTCACATCTCCTCATCCCATTTACAGCCAGATTACCCGTATTTCAACCCAGAGGGAGGCAGGAAAAATCCCATTTCTTTGCATTACATTAGCTGTAGCCATCTGCATCTCCCACCATGTGTCCCAAACAAAGCAATTTATTTAGCCTCTAAACCAAAACTTTCTTTTTGAGCAAGAATTGTTCTTTGGAGTGCTGTGGTGTGCTTTTACATGCAGCGTGATGCTGCCAGCTCTGGAAAGGGACGTAACAGCTGGAATCTTCTAATAAAATGGGGGGGATCTGAGAAGAAGTCATTCTCACAGTGTAGTGCAGAACATGTCTGGAAGCAGTAGTTACGGGAGGGAGGAAAAGCAGTTGGATACCTGACAGTCACTGTCTTCTGCCAAATGGTAAAGGTTACGTGTGTGTGTTACTGCTCTAAGAGTTGCCACAGTTTGGTGTTGTATATTGAGCATGTTTTTACCTATGTAAAGCTGTTTTTTTACTTGGAAAACAGGTATGTTCTACTAATGGTAATCAGTTACCAAAATAATAAATAGATCATCTTTTCAGAGCAAAAATTACTCCTTCAAGCAGTGTTTTCCTGGTAATGGCAGTGGAGAATGAGTATGGAGAGGGAATGACCTTTTCTTAATGTCACCTGTCACCACGGTGAAAGGCTTGTTGTGACAGCATGCCCTACAGAACCTTGTTTGTTGGTTTGTTGTTCGACATTAGTGATTAGTCTTTGTGCCTATGTGTTTTCTGCATAAATCTGAATTCCTTTTTTGGCTGGGCAAAATCCATTGCTAAATAGGCAACTTCTAAGTTTCCATCTGAAAGATGCATTCAGCTGACTTTCTTATGAAAGCCTCAAAATCACAGCCCAAATATTTCTTTTATTCTCAGAGCTGTTATAACCTGAAACAATATGGTGAGCAGTGTTCTGACTGAAGAAATGTGAATTTTCGGGGGCGGGGGGGGCAAACAAACAACAACCATTTTTAAAGGCTTGTTACAAACCTTCCAGTTCATCATGTAGTCTCACCTTTACATATCAACTAAAGTTGAATTACAGCCAGTCTAGCAAATGTAAGCATGAATATCAGAGCATAGTTCTATGTTTCTTAAAAAAAAAAATTCATCATTAAAACAAAATGCCAGCTTATAAATTCACTTTTGAAATTTGCTTATGTAATTATTTGCTGCCACCAAAACCAGCCATCAAGGAACATACTGCATGCAAAACTGCCAACCTAATGAATCATATAGTTGCATAAGCAAGGGTGGGTTTTTTTCTTGCCTCTACCCCTTGGTAAATGCAACACTTAACATGAATTATCTGTGTAACCTAAATGCTTACTTTCTGTGTGTATTGTGCATTGCTAACAATTTCTGTGGGCATATTTTCTTCATTATTATCTTACGGAGGATGCACATTTGGTGCTACTATGCAGACACCTTTTGCAAAAATGCACAATGACTTCGATCTTGAAAAGTGAACTGTTTATTTAGGTTATGTGATCTTTGCAAAGGTAAATAACCAGAGAAAATTCATTTTAGCTCTACACTGATGAACAGATTTAGCATTTTGATCTTGTATACTAATCAGTTGGTGAGATTGAAGGAGAAGAGATATTTGGAATAAACTGAAGTACTTAATTAAAAATTCAGATTTGATAAGTTTTTATATTAAGTGATTTGCAAGTACAGTAATGCATATTTATGCAAAGGTTGGAAAAATGCCTTTTTAGCCACAGAATATACATTATTGATATTTCTCCATTTTGTAAGTACATTCCTATTTATTCTGTAACCTGAGAGATCTTGGGGAGGTTGGTGAGCTGACACTTCATGATACATGTCAAACTCAGCTGTACTAGAGGATGCTATATTTTAATTTGTGGTAGCTTTGAGGAATTTTTCAAGTTATTTTGCCTAGTCTTTGTGTCAAGCCTCCTGCTGTAATAATGAAATTTAGTTGCTGTCTCTTTTCACCCTGTCTTTTCAAGATCACTTCTAGGAAGAGACCTTTATTTTAAAATAGAATTAGAGGTCATCCTTATAAAATAAAAAGCAGTGATTCTTTAAAAGGTTCATGCAAACTTTGGCTCAAGTTATTAATGCTTTAATGATAGCCAGTAATTCTGAAATGCCTTGGCTGCATGTTACATGGTTGGCTATCACATCTCTTGTGGAGAATAACAAGAAATGAAATTGCATACATGTTTGCAGGTTTAGTGTGACACTACTGGTCATTCATCAGAAACTTCTACTTGTATCCAAAGTCTATGTGTATTGCTCGATAATTCTAGAACTACAGAACTTTTGGCTATACTTAATATTGGTTTTGGCAGGAATCATAACAAACACTTTTTTACTTATTTTCACTAAAAACATTTAGTTTTAACACAAGTATGTTTAGGTGTCATTGAAAAGACGCAGTGCTGTTTATTATTTCCAGAATTTTGTGTAATTGTCCCCTACAGAATGAAGAAGTCAGATTCATTGAGAATGAGTTGGAGAATCACAAACAGAAGTATTTTGAACTACAGACATTTACTCGGAGTTTGATACTTGCTATTAAATCAGATGATAAAGAACAGCAGCAGGTAAGTCTTGAAGTAGGTTTTAATAATGGAAGGTGTTTGTCATTTTGTGTTCTGTCATTCCCTTGGTTTTATTCCATAGTGCCCAGAGGCTCAAATTATGATTAGGGCGGAGTCGTGCTGAACATCTTGTAGGCAAAGAAAAGCTGAACTTTAAACAAAAGAAAGATCTGGCAATTTACGTAAGTGATGACATAGACAAAGAAGTGTGACTTTTACAAAAGGACAACCAGTGCACCAGTGTACACTGAGGGACTGGGATTTGTCTGTTGTGAGATCTAAGATGTGAGATCTAGGAAAAAAAGCCAGGCTGCTTCAGTTTCACTGTGCCGCATTTAATACATAGCACTTCTTTTAATGCTTGGTTGGATCATGTCTTGTGTGGGTAACGTTTTGTGCTTTATTTAGGAAGAGATTTTGTTGCTTTTATTTTTTTCCTTTTGCCTTTAAAATACATCATCTTGGACAATGTTTTTCCTTTCAATATCTATCAATACTGACCTCTTCCCCTCCCCCCTCCATTTATCCAATACCAACACTGACTGAAAAGCTCAAGAAAGTTTTTTAACTATATGTTTAAAAGACATTGGAATGCTGACATAAAACATATACCTAATACCGGATTGTAATATATTTTTTACTTATAGGCACTGCTCTCAGACTTACCTCCTGAATTAGAAGAAATGGATTTCAATCATGCATCCCCAGAGCCTGATGATACCTCATTCAGCTTGTCGTCTTTATCGGAGAAAAATGCCTCAGACAGTTTGTGATTTATTTTTTTTAATTGACAAAAAAGAAGCCCCACGTAATGTGTAGGTTTCAAGAGAACGGCATTTTGCTATCCAGTGTTCTTCAGTCCAAAAAAGAAAGCCCAAGGTGAAGTAGACTTTCCTGAAGGATGACTGTAGTGTGTCATGGCTACAGTTTGCACTGTCAAGAAATTTCGAATGTTGTTTTTGGTAAATGAAAGAACTGTGTGAAGAAGGGTTTCACTTTTAGCAGTTTGGCCTTGATTAGGATAACTTCCGACTTTCCAGAATAACTCTTGCTCTGTAGCAAAGTCTTTTTGAGCAGGGATCCAAGAGTGGAAAACAAATGTCCTGTTATACAGAAAGCTAATTCTTCAGAGTTGCTTGCTCACCAGTCCTGTTTATTATTTTTTTTTCCCCATTTTTACTCAGGTAGGTGGACTAAAAATTGGGGACCCAAATAGAATAACAGGCTTTTTATGAGTTGTGCTTGAAGCCTTTTGAAAATCTGAAATTAAACTAGTGGTTTTCATTATGTGACTTCAGATTGTTGAATCTTCCATTTTCCTGACCAAAATAGCTGAAAAAACTTTGAAAGGCTAACTGAAAAATTTGAATTATCATCAATAAATTATTAATGTAAAGAAGCAGTCATAAGTGTTGTAACACATTAGATGGATATGGGAAACCTGATAGCTGCAGAACACGACTTTCTGATACTCTCACAGTAGCAATGGGATTAGATGTTTACACTACTATTTAGGGTTTTATGAATGTAGTTACAGGTTTTATTTGTCAAAGTCTGAATGCTGAAGTTCTGTTCATTGTTTGAAGTATTGGTTATATATTCTTCCACAAACTTGGCTTCATTTTATCAAGACACTGTCATAAATCCACAGCTGTCATTGCATCCTGAAAGGTATTCAAGTGTTTGGAATTGAGTTTTGCAGATCTTCTAAATGTGACCTGGTTTTGAAGTAGCCCTGTCTGATGAATTTTTTGGCAACTGCCGGGTGCCATTTCTAAACTGTGAGCTTGATTGCAGGCAGTGCTGAAATGAATTTCTTCTTTCCCAGCTGTCGTTGACATTGAATCCCTTTACTCATCTGATTAAATGGATGTGCAGACACATTCAGATAAATTTAGTGGAGCATGTAGGTGCATGCCCATATTATTGATGCTCTATAACTTCTGAATATTCCTCAGCAAGCATTTTTGAAATGCATACCTTCACAGTCTGGTAAAAAGCCTGATCTTTCAATTTTATGCCAAATAATAATTTACTCTGGTGAATCCTTATTCATGCAGTATAGTAAGTAATCCCCATAATTGCAGTGGGAGGTCCAAGGTGTAGCTCAGAAAATCCAGAGTGTTGGGGAAATAACACTTTTATCTCCCCCCCCTTAATACTAGGATTAGCTCAGATTTTAGGGTTTTCTCATTCTGGTCAGTTCCTCCCTAATCATTTCTACAGCCTTCCCCCCCCCCCGCAGTATCGGTGATGAGCTCCGTTCTTTCAGGTTTTTTTCTCTCTCTGTTGTCCTTGGGCATGGGGAGCTTTTAGCAATATTGTTAAATGCCAGGCTGCATAAAGGATACTCGCAGTTTTAAAAGCTGTTTTAAAAAACAAAACAGTTTCACAGTTCTGACTACTATACAATGCAGTTAGTTCCCAAAAGACCTCTTACCATCTATTCTACAGAGTGACCCCACAAAAGCGAGCTGTTGGGCCTGTATTTGAGTTTAGGCATTAAAACTCAGAGTGGAATCCCAGGAGGGAGGGAAGGCACTCTGTGTAGCCAGGAGGTAAGTGGTAGGTTACTCATCCTTTCACTGCTTGAGCTGAAATGTCTCATCCTGGCTGACAGACAGATCCTTATAGCCTTACTCAGAGAAGGAGCTGGTATTTTACATGCCTGTTGAAATGACCACCAATCTAAAATTAATTAAAGTTTGTGAGCAAAGATCACAGTACTATCCTTCAAATGTAAGATAGAGCTCAACTGTGATTCTGCTCATCCTGAAAAAATCATTTATAAAGGGTTTTCTATACTGGGTTAACAATGCTTTCTATTACTGTTCTCCCTAGATAGGAAACTTGTGCCACTGACAAAGAAACCTCTTGTTTTCTGTGAGCTTTGCTGAAATGGAAGAAAAAAAAAAGTACTGTGATTTGCCACTATCTGGACCTTATTTTCCTGCTTCTTCCACTTAAATTCCCATGACAAAAGGCAGGATGCTCTTAATGAGAGTTCTTGATTTCATGGTCAATTAAGTCATCCACCTTTATACAAGAAAAACTTTCATTGATGATTCATGTTTTGCTATATCTTGCTTCTATTTCATATGCCAAACAAATCGAAGGAATTAATTTTGAATGAACTACTACCAGATCCAAGCAGTTATGTAAGTCCCTTTTCTCAAGGAAGCTGGAATCCTCTTTAGGATGTGCAGCCAAAACTCTAGCTGCAGTCAACGCCCCCGTCATCCCTGTGGGCATGTTGTTCTTTGGTCTTTTCTCTTGCAGGGTGACAAGACAAAACATAGCAAAGTAGTCATGTTTTCATACCCTGAAACACTTGACAATATTACAGGAATATTCAGGAAAAAAGAGTATAAATTATATTCCTGTATAACAAAATGCTATATAGGATAATACTGTACAGCTGTTCTGCTTTTGTTTTTCAATATTGGTGTGTATTTCCTGCCATATGTAAAACAAAAACTTTAATGATATACTACCATCAATGGTACTTTAAATCATTGCAGCAACAACAGTTCTGCAGAACAGTGGCTGAAGAGCAGCTTAGGAGGTGCTGTAACATAACGCTTAACCATCCTTGAGACTTATGAAAATACATATCCAAGTATCACACTTCAGACTAGCGCTGCACACGTGCTTTGTAATTTAGGGCTTGTTTTAGTTTGCTTGTGTCCCTGACGACAACATAATGTGCTAATCGAGTTTGCAGATTGCATCCTGATCCATGTAACTTATTCGGCTGGACCTTAGAACGGTATGAGAGAACTGGGCATATTCCTTCCCTAATTCGTCTTAGTAATTGTACTGACAAGCATCTTGCTGACAGACATTGCATTCTGATACACAGTCACCGGGACGCTTGTTTCCAGCTGAAATTCTGAAAGTTCTTCAGGTGATGGAAAATGATGGGGATGGCTCTCTGGGCCCATGGCATGTTAGGATTTGGTTTGTGGTTATTTCCTCTTTTCATAGGGTGGTAACAAAAGCCCGCATTAAGTGCTAGTTCATCATTTGCATAGACTTTCCGTGACAGATAAAGCTAATATTGTGTTGTGTTACGACGACAGAAATAAGCCCCCCTTGCTATTTCAGTGGTTTGGCTCTGTAATTCGAATAACCGCTACGGCAGAAGTGCCACGTATTGATGTTTTTATCCTCTTTCTGCAAAGGCTCTCATTTGCTCTGTCTGTGAAAGATGACTTCCCTGGCGCTGTTTATTCCTAATGCGTCTGTCGGAACGTGAATGATGAAGTATGTCTTTCTGAAGAAACCAAAGTGGAAAAAGGTAGTTCAGAACAGACGCTTTAAACCAGAGACAGGACGCTCGCTCTCCTTAGGGAGCAATGAAAGTCTTTGATGCTAGCAAGCTTGCTTATAGTTAAGAAAGCTGTTTCCTGAAGCTATGCCTCTTTTCATTTCCCTGCCGATGATGCTTCTGTCAAGTCTAGAGGTCTAACAGGAGTGAGTAATAGTAAATATTCTAATAGGTGAATTTTTGGCAGATTTAAAAGTACATGAACAGATGTACCATAGAAGTGTCAGTTTTCTTGAGTGCTTGGTTCTTGAAGCAGCACTGCACTTTAATCTTTCCAAGTACTTCTTTTCGCTAAGGCAATAAAAAGTCTGAAAATGACAAGCAGATCGTGGGCTTTGCAGTCCTCTGAGTGAAAAAAAGGAATGTACCGGTTGTATCTTCATCTTCTTAAATTGGGAAGCAGCTTATGAAGTCCATTCACCAAACGGAGACAGCTATATCTACTCTTGTGGTTATACAGTTGAAATGATAGGACAAATCAACAGTATCATGAACTTCCTTCTTGTGGAAATGGAAATTACTGCTTAAAATCGATCAGCTATCCGATTCGGGATCTCTATTGCACTACCGTATTAGTAATGTTAAAAAGAAACTAATGCACAGCACTAACTTTTCCCTAGGTACTCTAGTCGTAGCTGACTGTTGGTCTCAGGATACTGATAGCATAAGGAAAGACAATAATATGCATAAATGGAATAGCACAGAATATCTGAAACATGAAGAATTCGTAACTTGTAACGTTACAACCAAAAGCTTGATTTACTACCTCCAGTCCCGCTGCCCAGATCCTTCAGGTCAGCCAGTGAACTATGAGACTGCTTTACGTGTTAGAAGGACTGGCAGCTGTCTAACCTTCAACTTGCATTTTTGGGATTCTGCCTTTTCTGCCCCAGATCATCATAACGTTGAGTAAGTTGCTCAGTTGTGAGATGCCTGATGAAAGTTAGAGGATGGTTAGCGAGAAAGCTCCAGCTAGTTATTAGACAAAACAGAAGCTGGTTTGTGGTGTTTGATTTCTCTACCCAATTAATATTTTCACACATTGGCCAAATGTGAAATCTTAAAAGTTATGAGAAAAAAAAAAAAAAAAGGCTAAGCGGTGCTACAAAATTGGCCTTTTCCATGGCAGAATAGGGTTTTATTCTGACTAAAGAGTATTTATTTGTCTCTGAAAGGCAGCAGCTGACATTTTGGTCAGAAGATGACAGACACAAATGGGGCAGAAACTTGGGCTTGTGGTGGTTGTTGTTCTTGTTTTTAAACAAATGAGCAATCCTCTTCAGTAAAAGAGGCACTTAAGAATGTTCCTGTAAGGAAAATGGTTTCAGGTCAGTGCTTTGGTTCTGGTGAACATTTTACTGTATTACTGAACTAAGTCAATAATTCTTTTCAAATTCTGTATTACATTTTACACACACTACCTCTGAAACGTGACACCACCTTTAAAACCACACAGAAAATGTGAACTTAAACATTTTTTTTAACGTTTTATAGGCAATAAATTATTTCCAACATGCATCCTTCAATTTTGTGCTTGTTTTTTAGTTGAGTGTGAGACATTCACTTTGTTTTTTATTTTAGTGCTATTTTTATGTATTTGTCTTAAACACAATCTATGGACAAGGAAATAATAAAGATGTGATATTAGGGAGAAAAGATTAGCATATGTTAATAGTAAATATTTCTATTAAAGCTGAAGGATGATGTAGTAAATGGGCTAGCTGTGCTATTTTTAGTACAGTTACTGTAAGGAATGGATATTAGCCTTTATTCTGGTACTAAATGATTGTTGTAACATTTCTCAATACATCATAGATTAATTTATCAGAGAGAACAGTCAATGAGTCTCAGCAATGTAATGAAAAAGAATAGGATTTTACATTTTTCTGAGACATAACAGTTCATAAATATGTCCTCATATTTTTGTTTCAGCTGTTGTTTCTCTTTTTTCGCATAACTATGTATAAAGACCTTGTAGAAACAATTTTGATTTGCTTGTAAGCAAGTGTTAACTTTAAAATGAATCAGTAGCAAGCTAAGGTTTAAATGTATATGTAGACCATATTTTGTAGTCAAATTTCATCCTAAAAGAGTCCCTATAATTTCCCCCGTCACATCGATCTCTCTGAAATACCTGGGGAAAGGTTGACAGAATGTACAAGCCTCTTCAGCCTGGGGATGGGGGAGGGAATGAGACACAAGGAGACATTTTGGTTGAGTAGCAGAAATTAAGATCCTGGGGTTTTAGTCAAGAAAATGACAATAAACTAAGAAATTTCTACACCTTGGAAGACAAGAGCTTCTACTTTATCTTCAAATTTTGTGAAATACAGTTCAAAAAGTCTTTGGCAAATCCAACGAGTTGTGTTGGGGGAAAAAAAATGTATTCTCCAATGGAAATTATATCATTTCTATGATTATTTCTAGGATTACTGGGTGTATATGAATACACATATGCATATTTATAATGTGCACAGATATACTGAACTTGATCATCGTATTAGCACCTACAAAGGTATTTTCACTTAAAATTAATGTGATTCTTCTAAAATATATTTTATTTGCTCTTATTTTCATGTCTTACTATATATTCATTACATAGTTTTGAAATTTAGTCAAATACATCCATACAAATATTGTTTATAGTTTAACTCCTTGCAAAACCGGTAACTTTTAGGCTTGGAAATTTATTAAAATGCCCATAATAATAGTATTTCTAAGTGATCTTGGCAAATAAACTGCTGTATTTATGAAGAGATAATGAATCTTCTACCATGATAATTTCTGCTTTAGTTTCACTAAAGGTATGTTTGATTAAAAAAAAAAAAATACGCTGAAAGATTAAGTATTATTGTATAACTTGGATGTTTTCCTTAGCCTACAAAACATAAGATAATTGATGATCTTAGAACTTGTATTATTTCTTTCTGGGCCAATTTGTTAAGCTTTGTACCCTGAGTGTATTACTGAGTTTCTCTGTGAAAATCAATATTTATATTGCATTTTTATTATTTGTATCAGTATGTGTAGCAAAGAAACTACTACAAATCTTAAACTGAAGTACCTCCACTATGGTCCAGGACATACGATCTTGGCTTATTTGAAAGATGGATGCCTAGTGAAATATTCCATACACTTGTATTGATTTTTTTTTTTCCTGTGTATATAAGGGTATTTATAATCTTGTATTAACAGAGTCATCATGAGAAATGCTTATTTCCTTCTTTAGAAGCCTGCTCAGCTATTTTTATATAAAATGTTGGTCTTCGCCTTAATTTTTTTTTTGTGAAAAGTTGTGCCATAGATATTTTAACTTATCCACAGATAGTTTACAGAATTTGCTTTGACTTGTCTTTAGTTAATTATTTTTTCCTCAAATTGTTCTAAATTGTTTTCTCCTCCAAATGTGTCTCAAGGTTGGTTTGCTTTCTTAATTATTATTTTTTTTAAGTTTTGGAAGATACCTTCATATGCATGCTTTAGTAGATCAAGTTTTTCCTCTGTAGTTTATTGTTTATAGTTTAGCAAAACCTTTCGTTGAAAAAACAAAAAAATTGAAGTAATGCTTGTACAAATGTATCTAGAATGGCCCAAATGGTCAGAGTAAAGGGCTATTTAGCATTGGTAAATTTGTCTACTAGACTCAAGGATATTTTTCTACGTCTGTCAAGTTTGGGACTATGGAGAAATGAAATAAAGGTTAACTAACTCCTTTTCCTATATGAAGTTCTCAGTTTCTGTATTTATTATTGCCTTGTAAAAATTCAGTCCTATTCAAAGTGTCAAGAATTAAGTTAATGTCCAGGCTCAGTGCAGGCACATTCACGTTCTGCTTCCCTAATTCTTCACTTCTCACTATATCACTAGGCAATAGGAATTTCTGAAATAAAACCATTTTCCAGTTACCTGGGTAGAATTTAAGAGGCAGTAATATTTATGGCAGCAATGTGCTATAACTGGTGGGGGACTGTCAGCAATCAGTAGCTTCCTCGTGCTGGACTGCAGAGTTATTTGCCATCTAGCGTGTGGGCTTAACAAAAAAAAATACTTAATTTTTACCAATATCCAGTTCTCAGCAGCTTACAGAGTTTTCTGTGTTTATAAAAACAAAATTGGGAAAACAGCATAACCTCTACTGTAGTTTTGTAGCAACCTGTGAGACCCTGTATTTACTTCAGCCAGTCCTTGTAATGAGTTTTCGTTCGTTTGGAATAGAGCTGGGCTGTGCCGGGGAGGGATGCAGTGCTGTGATGCCAGTCAGTGGGGATCTTTTTTTTTTTTGGGGGGGGGGGGGGTGGAAATAGATGCTGTAAGAGATCAACTGTTTATTGGGAGGAGTTAGGAATATCTTAAATTAATTTGTTATTCCTTTATGGAGAGGCTTTTCAGAATTATATACAGAACTTGCAACCCTCTGTCCCTGAAACATTTCTGAAATGTTTTCCCTTTCCATGACATGAATTTATGTCTAATGCAGACAATTCACATACAACACTAACAACAGCTCAGACTAATTCAGGTGAAGTGTAACACTGAAGTGTTTTGTGTTGTGGGGGTTTTGAAGTTATTTTAAAGATAAATGTGAGCTCTCTGTTGCTGTTAATCATGATACTGTTTCTTAGCACTTGCTACCTTGAAAATCTCCAGAGCTAAATACTGTGGGCTCTCACCTCGGCTGGCAATCCAAGCGAATGGTTTGATGGAAATTGGGCAAAAATTGTTAGTACCGATTACCATTTGCCTTCTGAGCAAACGTAGGTGATGAAAATAATACCGCAGCTTTCCTGAAGAGCTTACAGTGCGATACCACGACCGAGGGAAAGAACTTACAAAGTCCAGGAGTAGAGAGAGACAAGTAGTTGCAAGAAATCCCACATAAAAAGGCTTTGGGGCCTGGGTGCTGCCCTTCCACACTTGGCAGCCGACCAGTGGCGCGTCCAGGACGGGTTCCTGCCCAGGCTGCTTGAGACAAGGATGGATAAGCGAGGTTTAACCTAATCACCGTTTTATTCAAGACTGCTCTTGTTCACAAACGCTGCCAGATGGCAGTGTAGCCACATCCATACATATCGTATAGGCACACATGCGCTCACCTGACTCTTTTCTCTTAAACTGCAGATATGTATAAACCTGATTACTCATAAAATTCTCAGTGCTCTGAAGTCAACCAAATTCATCCAAAACTTGCAGCTGAGACCACATCCAACTTCTTAAATGACGGCTGCAGAGAAGGACGTTAAAAAAACTGGCAGAGAGAAGCAGACGAATGAAGAGGAAGTAAATCTGTTTGGCACTTAAGATTTAGTAACAAATTTATAGGTGACACTGAACTTGGATGTTTTGGGGATAAAACCAACCCTGAGTGGAGATGGTGGCTGTAGCTGTGTTGCCACCTGGTGGCAAAAAAAAAAAAAAAAAAAAAAGTAAGGGCAAAAAAATGCCTTAAACTGTCCCCACGCTTCATATTTCAGAATAAGCAACTATTTTTATCTAAATGAAAAATAAATCTAATAATAAAACAAGGAACCTGGCATTTAGTAATGAGGAGATTGAGATCAGACTGAATGTGCGGCCTTAACTCTGCCCTTTTAGTTCTGAAAATTACACTAACGTGTGTGTGTGTGTGTAAAGGAATAAAGACAGAAAGGTTTGATGTGGAGTTCTGTATCCTTAACGATACTTTCAGATTTCACTTTGGTTTTAAATTTTGGTAAGTTCATCTGCAGAAGCTGAACCACTGCGTTAGAGTAACCAGATCAGTCATAAACTTGTTTTTTTGTTAATTCAGTGCTGTGCAGAAGTAATAACTAAACAGGATTTTCGGGACAGTATCTAAAGAGACTCAACAGTAGTATTTTTGCTAAGTCAATGAAGAACAAGTGAGTATGTATCAGCTACACAAAATTTCCTGGGTCTCTTCAAACCTGAATGAAACTTCCCAGAAATAAAAGTGAAGCATCCAAGGACTTGCAGCCCGACACAGAGCCTTCCAGCCGTTTTGTATTCTCTCCTGTCTGAACACTGTTTCTACAAGAAATGCCTGTAAAAGAAACGCTATCAAAAAGAAGATATAATATTGTTCGCAGTCATCTGAGGAGTCCTGCTGAGGTGTATAAAGGTCTAAAAAACATCCGTGACTGTTGGCTTCAGCCAAAGGGAGGTTCTTTTGCCCAGGAAAGAGGCTGGTGCAGGGGAACCGGGGAGTATCTCTGTAAGAAGATGATACCCTGAACCTCTGGCCGTGATGCCAAACGCTGCTTAGGAGTAGCGAAAAGCCTCTGCACGCCCTCTCTTCTTGTGCCTGGTGTGAAGGCAGGACAGCTGGATCCTGCCCTGCTGCTGCTGCTGCCGCCCCGGCTGCCCCTGCCCCAGGTGAGATCGCTGCCGGGGGCTTCGCATCCGTACGGGGGGAGTTTGTGGGGCTTTACTCTGCCCCACCTCTGCTCTGACCCTACGGACTGAATGCCTATCGGTGGTTGAACATCATAGGCTGGGTGCGTATTCTGGTTAAGTTTTCTCCACGAGGAATTAGGTTTGGGGGTACCAAAGCTGCTCCATGAGATGAGGTGATGTGCGGCAAGCAGGGGCATCTGGGGCAGCCGCTCCATCTCCATGCTCCTGCTGCAAATGAAGATGCTCCTCTGGCTGCAGGTAACGCTGGATTTATTCTTTATAACGTGGCTGAACAGAGCATACACGGCTTTGCTGGTTGTTAAGATGTCTGAGCTGCAAGAGATACAGGTTGGGGCAGAGGGGACTTTGTACGTCATTGTTCATTCTTCTCAGGCAGCAACCTCATCCAGGGCCAAAATATTCCCCACTGGATCTTCCCAGTCTCGGCTCCACGTAGCCAGCATACATCAGTCTATATGAGGCAGTGTCACCCAAGCCAACGCGAGTGTGTTACACAATGTGCACAAGCTGGGGACACGGAAAGATACATAAATCTTTCAGAGTGAATTATTTGACCAGCTAAACATGAGCTATCCAGGAGCTGTTCTCCATGGAGAGCAAAGGTGAGGGGAAATAGTAATGGAAGAAAAAAAAAAAACAAAACCAAAAAAACCCCCCCCAACCACAGGAAAAAAAAAGGTGTTTTCTATTTACTTGCAGTTTGGGTTTTTTTTAGCAGGGAAGAAAGGAGGAAAGGAGAGGCTCAGGTATTCCTGCTAAGGAGATTTGAAAATTTTCAGACTAATATTTTATCTGCTTTTTTTGCTATTTCTCTCTTTTGTTGGAAATCTGGAATAATCATGGACTGCATAAAATTTTTCACTAAAAAAAAGCTGATTTGAAATTTTATTGAAAGAATTCTCACTAGCCCCAATCTTCCCGCAACGGGCTCCTCCTCTTTCCTGTTTAACGTGAAATTTTCAGTTAATGGTCTGTTACTTCTTTCTTCAGACAGGTTTTGGGTACAGCTGTCCTCACGCTATGGTGATGGGAGAGAAGAAAGGATGACAAACTGACACTTGCTTGAACGAGCCCTGCCTTTTGGTCTGGAAGGCCTTAAAAACAAGACTGCAGTGTTATTATTTGGGCATGAGGCCAGCTGCATCATCTGCCCACTCCCGAGGGGAACCAGCCTCCCAGGGTGAATGGAGGAGCTGTGTGTAAAGCCCCGTCTCAGACAACAGCATCGCCCGTTTTCTGGAGAGACGCGCTGGATTTCATCTGTTGTGTCCATGTGAATCACACATAAGGTGATCTTTCTTCCCGCTCTGCTGCTTCCTTGCTTCTCCCATATCACTTAATTAAATAATTACCCAGCAAAACCCTCCGACATGCGATATGCATCATGCGGAGAGCATGCATTTGCTATTTACTTGGTGTTTCTGTGTTTTCATGCCTCTGTCCCTGCAGCAGCCAAGCTTTGCATCCCCCAGCAGTCCCTCACCAGCTGTAGCTTGTTTTCAGCTCTGCTGAGGCAGGGAGCAATACAAGGGCAGAGCTACCCCGTGCCCTTCAAAACCACAAACAAGAGTCCCTGCAGCAGGGAAGCGTGGTAGTATCGTTACTTTTTGCGTGCCAGGGCTGAGCCTCTCCTCGGGACGGGGACGGGTCCGGGGGATTAACAGGGAGGGGTGTACAGACCCCGAGAGGGGACATTGGGAAGGGGAGCTTGGGGGGACCCCCCTCCCAAAACAGCTTCTTAATTTCAAATCAGAGGATGTTTTCTTTTCTCCTTAAGCTGAGTGTGCTTCCGAATAGCCGAAGCCCTATTTAAAAACTTCCTTGCTGGTTTGAGGCTTACAAACCAGAACAGTCTGGAAGAGAGCAGGCGGTGGTAGCTGTGTCTCCCATGGACTCGTCTCATCTTCCCAGGTGACCACCTGGTTCAGAAAACCAAGGCTATGGCTGTGTAACGGGCGCTTCTTTCCCCTCGTTATTTAACAAGTGATGCTGGTGTGAGGTTCTTCCCCAGGAGCATCTTTTCTTCCTCTGGCTGGCGTTGGGTTTCCAGGTAGCCCCAGGTGCGGGTGAGGTACCAGCCCTGTGCCTGGGGAGGGTAGAGAGGGTGAGAGCAAGGCCGGTGGCAAGAAAGGCTAAAAGGAAAAGGAATATAGACCGAATAAGGGAAAGAAAGGAGAAATGGAACAAAGTGTGAAAGATGAGAATGCTGGTGAGAGGAGGTGGAGATCAAGGGAGGGAGGAGAAGAACAAAAACCCCACGGAAGCATTTGGAACAGAGGGGAATTTAAAGTGAATTAAAAAAGACAACCAGCAATACAACCCCATCAAAGATGGACAGAGCCTGTGACAGGAGAGTCGCAACCGCACCAGGAGGCCACATCTCGGGATGGCTGAGTCCTTGAAATGGCATCTGAGAGCAGATATTCACCATCCAACGCTGTGCACAGCAGAGCGCTGTGCCTTACAGGTATGCCTAATGAAAACTGCAGGTTAATTTGCCTGTCTTTAATATTCTGTCAATACTTTCACTCTGTAATAGTTGCAAACCCATTGCAACCAAAATCCCTTAGACCTTATTTCCAATAATAGTAAGTAAATGGCTCACTGTGATCTGAACTATAAACAGATTATATGAATTCTGCCAGAAATTTAATATTGAATTATTTCTTTATGCCCACATGTCTTTCCTGGTTTTCTTAATTCTGCCAAATATTTAGCTCAGCAATCTCTTCTCTCAGCAACCCACACTCTCCTAGCTACATAATCCCATTTTTGGACCATTATTTAAAATTTCAGCATTTTTACAGAGCTGGCCAAAGAAGAAAAACTGATTTGAGAGGAATAAAACAAATGAACGTGTTCATCTCTTGTTTGTGGATCAGGTTATTTGCTCCTCACATGAAATCTGGACTGCCAAGCAGAAGGGTTTGAACCTAACCAGGTAAACCTGAGTGAGCCCTGGCCCTCCTTTCTGTCTGAGTGTGCCTTTTGCCTCCCCGTTGAGCTCAGGGCCCTGAGAAGAGGATGGATAACATTTTTGCATGCTCTATGATCACACTTCAGAAATACCTGGGTTTTCTGAGTTTCGTTTCTTTAAAACATTAATTTATTTAAAATTTCTTCTTACAAAACCCTAAGTGCTTGGCTGAAAATGTCGTTTCTTGCTGCCGTCAGTGGGCTGTGAGCTCTCTCGACGCCTGCTATGATCTGCTTCCTCATCAAGAAACAGGATGCACACAGATAACTATTTCTAGAGTACATGTTGCTTATTGTCTGAATGACATGTAGAAAAAAAGTGAGAAAATAAGCCTTGCTCAATAATCAGCTAATAAAACCCCCCAATTTTGTGCAAACATCCATAACGAAGAGTTGTATCACCTTTGTATGTTACGTTTCAATTATTTTTCCCCCCTTTAAATCAACTTTCAGCTGAAGAAGCCATCTGAGACAACAGATATTAAATCATTCACTGTAGCTGCTTGCTTCATGCCCCGAGGCGTCCTGCTGTAGGGGGGAGCAGGAGTGCCTGGGGCTGATGGAGCCGTTCTCCCGATGTGCTCCCACCCGGGCCGGGGCCGGCCAACACCACCAACTGCTCGCTGCTCCCACGCTGAAGCGATGTGTTGATTCACTCTGTAATTGATTTGGGCAACTCGAGGCAATCGGTTTCCAAGATACCACATCCTTCAGATATTTAAAAATCATAACTCCGGCAGTATATTATATTTAAATGTCGATGTAGAATATGTGTGTGTATATATATACATTCATAGGTCTCTGTGTGAATTGAAAATGTAGAGATGGGCAGGGAAGCGTGTGTAGCTGTTGCATCTCACCCGAAGAGGCTGCTGGCGGTGGGTTCAGTGGGTGGCCCCTCTCTGAGTCACCGCGCAATCAATATCTCAGCATGGCCTTAGAGGTTCCCGTTGGCTCTGCTGCGCTGGGGTTTTCAGTATAGCTCCAATTAACATCCTGACCATGTGCAGTTATTAAAGAGCGATTTCAGATTTTTCTTTAAAATACAGGGGCAGTAACCAGTTCCAGCTCAGCAAGGTACATTTAGTCGGCTGTTTCTGTGGTTCCTTATTGTCACCTCCCCACCTCCATGCTACTGAGCAGCTGCCACGTTTCATGTAGGGATCGCTGCCTTTCAGCGGTGAATGCTTGGCTTCCTATAGAAAGGAAATTTCTAAAGAAGAGAGAAGAAACTCTGCCGTGATCCCCCTCTGGCTTTCCAACAAAAAAATTGTTTAAATATAGGTTAAATTGGTTGAATGTTACGAGTCCCCAGAGCTGCACACGCATCTTTGTGAGCTCTGTTTTTCAATGCATGAAAAGAAAACGCATGTACATAAGAGGAAGAGGGGAAGGCTCTGAAGCAGGCAGGAAGGGAGGGCATAACTTGGAGGGTGAATGGGGATGGGGACACACGGGTCACGCCGTCTTGGACTGGCTCTGCAGGTGCAGCACAGCACTGAGCAAGAACGAGGGGAAGTGCCCAGAAAAGCAGAGTTCCCAAACTCCCTGCTTTGGGCTTCTAGAGCAAGAGCAATGCTTATTTAAATCCTGAGGTCTGGCATGAGCCAAACTCAGGAAATGCAGTTTTGCCTTGTCTTGAGGCCAAGACAAAGTGTAAAATATGTTAAGAATGGAGATAAAACAAAGGCTTGGATTTGTGTCTTCCTGGGTTTGTGACCATCACGGTTTGGATTTGAATTTAAAGTCGGGATCCAAGATCACCCAAATCCTTGTTTCATCTGTCTCTTGGGCGTAGGTAGCAGCAGGAGACCCCAGAGGAACTGTAAGGGAACAGAACCGCAACAGGTTGGAACTACAGGTAATAAAGACAAATTAAACTGATAGACAAAATGTCTGTGCAACTACCTAATGGAGAAAGATAAGCCTGTAAAGCAAGGACAGCCCTGTGGGATGGGGTCGCAAATGCACCAGATGCCAGAGACGGACATACAGGTCTTGGGGCAGAAAGGAAGAGTGTCAGGGAATCAGGACCAAACCACAACAGCCTCCTTGTTGGAGTGTAAGGGGGGCTGATCTTGGTTGATCAAATCAGAAATAGGGTTGGTGAAGTCACCTGAAGACGAGCGTGTCATCCGGGACTGCACCGATTCAGTTTGGCCCAGGTTCAGAAGGAACAGACTTCTCGCTACGAGCCCTGGTGCGGTGTATGTGCTGCATGTCACATTGACGATGCTGCCTGTAGGTGTAGCAGTGGGATGAAATGACGGTTGATTTTTGGCTCAATAAGGAAAAAATAAAACCCAACCTTTTTTTGTTTGGTTATATCCTCACTATAAGCTACATATTGTGGAATTTTCATTGAAACATTTTAGGACTGTATTACATGCAAAGTCTAAAATCTGTGCACAAAATAATGATTTGTATTAAAAGCAGTACAGTAATTGTAAGCAGAAATTCAAACGCAATCCATTAGAAAATCTCCTGCTCAAGAGGTTTTAAAGGCTGGTTTTACCCTTATCTAGTAATAACGTTGAGTTACTTAATATTTTTCATATCCTAAAAATCTTACAATGATGAGTATTTTTTCTAAAAGTATCTCCTAGTTCAAGGAAAGAGATCTTGAACTGATTCAACTCATGCTCCGAAATAAACTGAGTCACTCCAGCTTTCTCTAGCCAAGGTCTGACCTGATAACTTTAATTTATATTTTTTTGGAGACTCTTTCAACTGGTTAGTCCTTTAAAATACAACTATAGGCTTATAAATGTGTATTTCATATTTGTAGTAAAAGGAGGGGATTGTACCCCTAAGGGGCTCTTGCACGAACTGTCTGGCACCAGCGGAGCCAGCGTTGTGCCGTGCTGGTGGGAAGCAATGCCAACCATTTCCAGCTCAGACCCTGGCTGAAGCAGACCTTTCTCAGATCCTGTTTCTGAGAGATTTCTCAATGTGCTGCACCAGGATTATAATAACCCATGTGTACAACTGGAGCTCCCCGAGGAGTTTGAATCTCTCTGGAAAGCTGAAGGATGACGCAAAAAGGTTTTCACAGTTCTCTATGAAATGGATGCCAGCTGAAAGATGGACAGTCTGGAGGCAAAACAGTCGGTTCTGTAGCACTCGATGTGCTTAATAATTTTCAGCAGACTCGAGAAGAAATTAAAACACAAATTGAGAAGCACTGCACTCCTATGGAGATAAAACAGAAGGAAGATGTTTTTACATAGAGAGTGGGATGAGGATAAAAACAAAAAAGGGCTTGAGGCTGTGTTAGGGCTGATCAATCTGCTTGTTGTTTGGAGGGTTAAGGACCCCCATAAAAGCTCAAACCATGATTTCCTGCTCAAAAACATTTTGAGGGAGGAGGGACTGAGGTCCTTGTGGTGTGTGTCAATAGAAAATAACTCAGTACATGTGAATATTTCAGTAATGTTGAAATGAAATGCATTAGCAGTTGTTTTGGCAGGTACTTTTCAAAATGAACCACCAACCTGTGCAGATTAATCACCCGCTTTCGAGGCCGTGCTTTGGTAAGGAGCTCTTTGGTTCTGCTCAGCAGCCAAGGTGTTTCGTAGGTGAGCTCTCTTTTTTTTTCCAGCTGTATAGAGTATAATGAAATGTAGGTGTCGCTTTGACATGACAATAGCATTAAAAAAGCACTCCCAGAGTCTCAAAACAACTTTGGAAGAAGCCAGAACTGCAGGGTTGAAGTTAAACAAACAAGCAGACAAACAAGGAATGACAATTTTCATTTCCCCTAAGCTTTCTGCAGCTATCGGTGGGTTAAGCAGATCTATCGGTGTGACACAAGGGGCCTCAGAAGGAAATGCTGAGCGCTCAATTCAACATTTTATGGAGGAAAAATCTTTTATGAAGAAAATACTTACGGCAAAGTGTTCTCCTGTATGGAAAAATGATACAAGGTGTTTACCCCACTGAAATCGTATCTAACTCTGTAACGGGACTTGGGCACTGCAGGAGTCTTTTGCTGGTTCTGTGCTCAGATAAGCATCATCCTTGCTCAAAAAAAATGCCATCTCTCAATGATAAATGGGTACATAGTTTTATCTGTAGCTGTTAATATAGATAGAATTGTCTCTGAGTGAAAACATCTTCCATCTAGTAAGCTAAGTAAGCAATATTAACAGCTGGATGTAAAATGTCTGTAAAAACATAAAATACTTTACAACTGCCTTACAAAAATGCATTAAGCAATGAGGACTTTGTCATAACAGAAGAAATATGTTACTTCTGTTGCTGCAAGCTTAATAATTATGCTTAATCACCCATTGTTTGGTGATTCAAAATTTAGAAGGGTGTTTTGATTTAAATTTTTAAGAGTTCTCAGATTTCATGTGCTTCAGAAAAGCATCATTGCAAGGCAGTTGTGGTACTCTAAAATACACAATTTAGCACTAAATCTGAAGTTGCAGAGCTGCTCACCCAGCCACATGCTGCCTAAAGCCCTCACTGCTGAGCTCAGTGACAATTTTAGCTTTCATTTAACAAGGCTGACTTCTTTCCCTGAGTCAATTTGAACTTCAGCCCTTTATCATCTGCCTCTGTTTATGTGCATTTATACATACTTTAAAATTTTTAAATTAATATTTCAATGTGAATATTTAAAGTATTTAATTCTGACTATCTCTTTCAACAGTTCCTGTAATTACAAGGTATGTCATTCATTTTAGATTTAAATATGCTTCCTTCCCACACAAACCCAGCATTATTTCTTTTTTTCTTTATGTTACTGTTAGCATATTTTAAAAGTAAGTCTTACTTTTTTTTTTTTTTGTAATAAGAAATCAGATCCTCCTCTTTTTAAGAGTCCTACACTAGTGCTTTTTGCTGTGGTTCCAAAGATGGTACTAGATCGTGTTGGTTACAGGAAAAAACATCAAGGGCTCCTCCTCTTCCTTTTATTAGATAAAGATTGATGCTCAGAATTACAAGTTTAAAAAACACCCTAGCATTTAATGAAAGTAGCACTTTATTTCCCTGGCTATAAGATACACTGGTAGTTCTAAACTCTAGGGTATTCAGCACCTGTCCACTTATGTGATGGGGTCAGGATCAGCTGAGCTACATTTGTGGCTCAGAAGAGGGAAGGTACAAAACCAGCCCTAAAGCACTTTCCGGGGTGCAGCACAGAATCTTAGACGGAGGGGTTTATTGTTGCAAGAAAGTAATTTCATTACATACTGCCTACACTGCTAGAATAGGAGCAAGCCTGTTCATGAAGTTACCCAAACTTGAAAGAGAAACAGCACTGCCAGGTCATTGCTACAGATTCTCATTTTGATGCAGCTTTTGCCTTTTCCCCTTTGCCATGAAGACTGTCCGGGTAACAGCAGAGCTCCAGCAGCGAGGCTCTAGATCTAGCTCCTTTCTGCTGTATTTTTTAAAGACTTGCCATAACAGCTGTAGGGTTCAGTTCTAATTTGCTTAAACTCAGTGAAACACCACTAACTGGTGAAATGTTGTAAACCTATACCAGGCTGGAGCTGACCTTTTGTAGCTTCATTGGGGTTTTCAAGGTAGCCCCTACCAGCGTTATTCTTGCTGTTAACAGAAGATTATTTATTGTTTACTCCATAGTGGTCTGCTGATGTTCTGGTTTCCTGGGTAATAGCCATTCTTTAAAAGTCTGACCTCATTCTATTAGATGCTTTCTCTGTTGAGTGCTCTCATTTCTCACTGAAGCCAATACACATCATTTACTAAAAAAACCTCCCATTAAAGGCGGTGAGAATCTGCTTCTCAGATGGTGTGGACTGTATTTTTTCCTTATCATTAAGAAGTCTGTTCGTCTGTCATTTTTTACTGCTTTCATCTGTTCTGCCATGGCTACTGATCGATGCCTGTGACAGCTCATCATTAAAAGGAGAAGCAGCTCTTTCGGTGTCAAAGTCAACTTGTTGAAAACTCTTCATAACCGCTCGTCCTCATAGATTTACGGCAAATGAGAAAATATTACAAAGAACTGGGAACAGTCGCAAGTAATGTCCTTTCTTAACTTAGCATTCAGCTGCCCCGTGACCACTGTTGTTTATTAAAGCAGTAAAAGAAACAAGATAATGAAATGAACTGCGAAGCACTTTGTGGCATTTCCCTGTATGAAAGATACTGTTTAAAGATAAATTGCCATTGTAATTGCTGCTTCAGATTTGTCCTGGGAAAGCACAAAGTGACTGGGATAAATAGTTCTGACTTTGCTGGTAATGCTGTGTTATCAGATAGCATTGACAGGACTGAGCAGTTAACTCTTGCAAAGCAGCACGTTAAATAATGAGCAGGTCAGAGTTATAGTACTCTGCGTAATGCCGACTGAGAGTAACGTGAGTTAGAGGCATGCTTCAGAGACAAACTTGCACCTTTCCTTAGTCTTTTAAACAAACCAATATGTGACTGCAGAGGCTTCTCAGCCTGACATCCATCCTAGTACAGAGTTTCAAGTAACTTCTAGTCACTTACCTGCTCATCTGCATACAATACTGTTATTTCTCTAATTGTTTCTATTCTTGTATGTTTGGTATGTAAAAATGCAGTAAAGCCATTATGCAGGAAAAGAAAAGGAAAGTAGTTGAGATGATTATTCTGTTATCAGTCATGACTAAGATGAAGAGAGATATACTAGCAAGACATTGTTCCTAAAATAGATATCTTGCAAACAAGAAATGTCAGTCAAATGAGGTTTAAATTAAATTCCTGATAGCAATTACTTACAGAATGATCGTGTTCCCATTGAAATTATTATGAACATCATCACCATTTTAAATGGAAAAAGAAGTTGGGCTTCAGGTACTGCTTCTGAAATGTATTTCAGAATGTCCTCAGCTTTTACCATGTGCTTATATCCTGCTGAACCCAAAGTCACACTGCTACAAAATGCATACTTGGCTGAACGGTGGCTTTAAGCAAGACACCATGCACAGGATAGTATGAAAATGAGTTAAACTGAGAAATGGGCACTTGGAGGAAGTATTGAATGGCCACCAACGAGTGACCTCGCTGGGAGGAGAACTGATGAAGTGAAGAAATGCGATGTGCATTCCAAATAAAGAACTGATGAGTCAAGTTGTGCCCCAATTGGAACAGAAGCAAAGTCAAGACGGATTGAAAATAACCTTGATAACAGTGGAGAAGAAATAGCAATCAATTCAAGTTATGTTGACCCCCAGAAGCTATAAGAATAGCAGTGGGTTGGGAAGGTACACTGATTTATCTTCTTTCAGGAGTGAGGATTCTTTAAGTACTGCTGCTACAGCAATTATCTGAAGACCTAAACTAATATTACTGAAGTGGTATTCAGCGACCTACACTCTATTCCCAGTAATGTATCTATTACTCATGCAGTCAAGTCCTTTTGTTCCACAATAAGGAGAAAACAATTTCTAAATATAATATTTTAAATCAGTATCTTTATACTGCAAGACACAAACAGCTACTGCTGAATTATTTCTGACAGATACTAAGTCCCTATTTAATCTTCCAGGTTGAGACATTTTTCTAAGCATGGCTCAGTAGGAAGTTAATTATAGTCTTCCCAAATGGGAAGAATTTTCACCTGAGATGATTAGGATACTGGTTTGAGGCATGATATGTGGGCTTCTAGCTAAAGTTAGGAACTGGCAACATCTTTGGCTCTGTATCATTTCAGAAGTAACACCCTCTGCTGTCACAAAAGCTTCCCTGAAGATTGAGATCATGATGATTTTGGATGCAATCAATTCCTTAAGTACTCATCATTGTTGATACATTTGCATATTGGAACATCATGATGGTTTATTCTGTGTTCTGAGGCAAAATTCACTGTGAATTCAAGTTGAAATTTTCAGGCTTGGTTTCAGCTTCAAGGATTAAACAGGTTTGAAGAAACATAATGAAGCAAGTTTTGGAAAAATACAGAAATATGTGAGATTCAATTTAAAAAAAAAGGATCAATTGCTTGTGGTAGATTTGCCATCTGTTGGTGTATGCATACTGCTGCAGTAACTTATTTCAGTATTTAATTACTTTTTCTGACCTGCATTTGGCTCAGCTAACCTTAGGAATTTATATAGGAAATATAGTTGCTTAAGTTTTCTTCGGTAGTCTTTGGAAAGAGCTGAATTACCAAAGAAATTCTTGTTGATGAGTACTTAGAATGAGGTTTGATAAAGCTGGGCCTTCGGGTTTTTCACTGTAAGTTGTTACACAGAGGCTGGAGCATCTCTGTGGTTCTCTGCTGGGCTTTTCTACACACAGACTTCAAAACTGTACGCAAAGCCCAAGTATCCATCCCTGCAGTGTTGCTTGTGGTGGTAAAACAAACTCCCTCCTTACTTGATCACTCCTTGTGTATCCAGTCCTCATGGTAGGCCTGTGTTGCAGTTTAACCCTAGGCAGCAACTAAGCACCACGCAGCTGCTCACTCACTTACCCCCACCCAGTGGGATGGGAGAGAGAATCAGAAGGAAGAAGGTAAAACTTGTGGGTTGCGATAAGAACAGTTTAATAGAACAGGAAGGAAGAAACTAATAGTGATAATAATAACACTAATAAAATGACAATAGTAATTAAAGGATTAGAATATACAAAACAAGTGATGCACGATGCAATTGCTCACCACCCGCTGACCAATGCCCAGTTAGTTCCTGAGCAGCAATCCCCCTAAGGCCAACTCCCCCCAGTTTATATACTGGGCATGACATCACATGGCATGGAATAGCCCTTTGGCCAGTGTGGGTCAGCTGCCCTGGCTGTGTCCCCTCCCAACTTCTTGTGCCCCTCCAGCCTTCCTGCTGGCTGGACACCAGAAGCTGAAAAATTCTTGACTTAGTCTAAACACTACTCAGCAACAACTGAAAACATCAGCGTGTTATCAACATTCTTCTCATACTGAACCCAAAACATAACATCATACCAGCTACTAGAAAGAAAATTAACTCTATCCCAGCCAAAACCAGGACAGCCTGTAATTTACTTTGAGTCATTTGTCATTTCCCAGAGGACTTTGATAGCTAATGACTGCTCATGACTTTCCTTTCTCTTTGTAATTTGTGCATGTTATTGGTAGTTATTTTATATTTACTTCCAAATCACGAGTGAAAGTGTGTACATTCATTTACAAGTGACTAAATGGCCCAGGAATCTTCAACCTGGCAAACAGAGCAGAGCACGGTAGGATGGTGGAGGTGGGATATATACCATGCATAAAATCACAAACGATGTGGAGAGGGTGATTAATCACTCTCCCTTACAATAAAAGGCTAGGGAGCATCAGATGAAACTAAGCAGGAGGCTCAGAGTGAGATACTTTTGTAATAAGGTTTACTTGTGGAACATGTGAGATGTAATGGTTGCTGAAAATGTAGCTATTCAAGAAGGCTTGGGCAAATTGATGGAAGAATTATCCATCAAGACTACTCCGTGCAAGATACCACCCTTGGCTCATGAAACCTGAATTGCTGGAGGCTGAAAACAAATTCTGGAGAAGTACTCTTAGCTACTGCTTACTCTGTTTGTCTTTTCTGTCTGGCATCTGCTTTCTTGGCCAGTGTTGGAGACAGGATACTGGATCTTTAATTTGGCTGCATATAGCTTTTCGTTTGATGATACAGAACTTTTGAGATGTGTCAGTTGGCTGGTTTGTAGCATTCACTCTATTTTTTGGGGAAAAAAATATTTTAGGACATTTGAATTCAAAATGCATTTTGAAATTAACTAAAAAGCTTTAAGTGAAAAAAGGTTAGATAAGCATCAAAAAATCTAGTAGGATCTTCATTCACTGTGCCTATCTGCAGTTTTCATCCCCTTCTGTCAAAGCGATGTGATCAGCAGAGATAAATTAATTGTATTTTCCATATGGCTGAGATACTTCTTTAGCTCATTTTGGACAAACGTGGCAAAATTTGCTGCTAAGTTTGTCCTGTGGTTCTAAAATAGCCTGACAGAAGAGTGCTTGCTTTGACGGTGAGAATGAAATAGTGAGTATCAAGGATCTTTCTGAAGGTGTTGATCTAGGAGCATCGTCTCAAATTGGCTTCCTTTTTTATCCATAAGTGAGCTTTTAAAAACTTGCTACAAAAGTACAAAAGATGTACATGGAAAAATATAATCATAAAGCTGAAGCAGGGATTCAGTAAGGGCCTTTTCACTCGCGCTTCATACATTCAGGATAACCGTAACTGAGTATAAAAGTGATTCTTGCTGTTTCCTCACGTAAGTGACTTCTCTTGCCTTTGTAGTGTGGGGCAAACGATCCAATAAACTGTTCAACAACATCAAACTGTTTATAAGAGATCTTATACGGCACTTTTGTAAATACACACACATACATGAGCTTGGCTCTATTTGCATTTTTTAAAATATCAGTATATACAGGATAGGATACAGACTCTCAGGTTTCTATTTCATATTCAGACTAACAGTACTGACTAAAGATTTTGTCATGGTACTCTTCTGTAACTTAATCCAAATACATACAGATGTTTGGTATTGTGATAGTAATTTCTAAAACTGTGAAAATGTTGCTGTAATATTTATCTTATTAGAACCAGAGCAATTTATGCTGTGTGTAGAGGATCTCCACAGCTTAAAAGCCACAAATGTGCCACTGAACCTGTCTTACATCCGTGTGACACCACACTTTCCAGAGCACCTCACACTCTGCATAAATCAGTTCCTCCTCTGGAAAAATTCTGGCATAGACACAGAAATACAACTATACATTTTCGATGCATCAGGATGGTTCTTTTTCCTTCTCGTATGAGAACAAGTCACGCTAACAGAAGCATGCTTTGTACCCACGTAAATTCATCCACACAATAGGAAAGAGTTGTACTACTGTGACTGTGCAAGTGTTGTTAAATCGTATTGTACAAAAGATTAAAGGTGAAATGATGATGAACTTGAATAATCTTGCCGTGAGAAATTAACTGTATGCCCCCTAAAACCACCTTCACAATCAATACTAGAGCTCATAGTCTGCTTTGAACTGAATCTACAAAAGATAAATTTGTACCTGTTCCTTTTCAGGGTCTTTACCATCATAATAAAAACGTCAGTCTCGGCTTGGGCAGTTTAATCAAACTTTGCTTTTTGTATAGTTTCCTTCCTGAGATCTCACTGAACTAGATACTATTCACATATTCCTATATTCACAGTGTTTCTTCTGCTTTGCTTTCCAGGGTGGAGCTGCGCTGTACTTGCCATGGTTAGCCTGGTTCGGATTCCAGTATCATTAACTGGGGGGAGGAGGGGAACAGAAGACACTGGCCTGATGATAATATTCTTATTTTTCCTTTCTTGAAAAACATTCTGGGTGAATGAACACAAAGTTTGCAGGATTCTTCTAAAATAATCTTGTTTAGGGACAAAGTTGCTACAGATCAACAGAAAACTTAAGAGGGAATGCAGTTCTGTAATATGCCTCTCTGAGAAATGTCCTGCTAGGAATGATAGGCAGGAAATTTGCAGGGATTTTTTTTTTACCTCATAAACAATCTGTTGTTCATATTTTCAAGTGTATGACTGATACTTTCAGGGAAATTGAATAAGCAAACTAAGCATGGATGTTGTCAGTTGGCCGCAGCCCTGTAGTCTATAAAAGGGACAACTGAGTGGTTGGAGTTCATGTTACTGACACTGAACAAGCTGAATTTTGGCTGCAGATCCCATTTATCATTATAATTATAATTCCTTTCCTATTAGGCTCAGTAAAAAAGCATTCTCAGCAACTTTGTCATGTCATAGAATTAATTTTAAAGTGAATAAATATTTAGAAACTGGTTACTTTGAAACCTTCATCTAATAAAAGCACCTGATAGAGGAGAAAGTGGTTATAATGTCATGCTGATCATATAACGACCTGCTGAGGAACATAATGGGCAGAACCTGCTGAACAAATTAAGGTACTGGGATGTAAAAAATATTCAGCTGAAAACTGCGCAGCAAATGAGATCTGATATCCTCAGTTGAAAACTGCACACCAAATGAGATCTGATATCCATACAGTCATGGACACGGGCTAGATTAGATGCTCTAGAAAAAGGTACAAAAAATATCCATACATATAAAATTTAAATATTCATTTGAAACCCAAGTCATGAGGCCTTGGTCCTCCTAAATTAATGACTTGCTATTATATTTTTTATGTTTTATTTCTCTATAAAAGACCATTGTGGGGGGGGGGAATCTTGCTAAGTTTTAAATTACAGGGACATATCGTTGCCTTTTTATTGAATACCTTCTGTTTCTTTGGCTGTCGGACCTAGACTAAAAGACATTCTGAATTTACTTTTTCTTATTCAGTCATTATTATATCTACATATATCATAATCACCCTTTTATAGTCTTTGACATGAATAATAATCCTAACTTCTTTGATTATTGCTTTTCTATGAACTTCTCAAATATCACAGTGTTAAGAATTTGGGGATCCAGAACACTTGTTTGCAATCTCTTATTGTTTGAGGCAATAGGAAAAGTCAGAAGCAGGAAAACAGCATCTGCAACCCAAGTTTTAGGCACAAGTTCTTACTGAGCACTCAGGCACATTCAAAAAGTCGCTTCTCACTTGATTTCCTTTATATTTAAATTAAGATCTGCCTCATGGCACTGCTCGAGTACATACATATTTAATCTCACAGAAAAGGTTTGGCCATTTGACTTCTTGTGGATGCACATCAGTTATACGAACAGAGGCACTGGGTAGGTAGCTGTGTGTGAACCAAAGGCTCATGAATCTGGGGCTTGTCCCTTTGTCTCCTGTCACTTAATTGCTCTACAAGCTCCATGTTTGCACAACCCTACTACAACAAAAATAACATTTACTAGTGACCTAGCCCAAACAGTTCTATATTTAAAATGCAAATTTTCTCTCGATATTAAGTACTGGTAACATTGGTCCTGCATTTTCTTGCATGCCTTTTATTTTCCGAACGATGAACATTCCTGGTACACACGCCCCGTTTCAGTCCAAAACATTTGTCTTCCATGGTTGAGTTACAGACCTTTAAAAATAGGTTTGCAATGGAAATGCTGACATGCCAGCTGGCTGTTGCTGCAATGACACATTCACAATAGGCAACTCTCTTCAGCAGGCTCAGCAACGGGGAACTGGTAATGGTTAGCTTTGTGAAACAGGTCGCTCTAATTTAATCAAGGACTACAGCAGCACAGCATCTTATACTATATACTTGTTTGTACGACGATTGGCTTCTGAGTAGAAAAAAAAAAATCAGCATGGGAAAGCATTCTGGACTATGGGGTGTACCAGCTTGTTTCCTCAGTCGTGCTAATTTCATCAAAATTATTTGGCAATTAAGAACGGTTTGAGACTTCCTTTGCTAGCTCTATCTAAAGGGCAGGGCTTACCAGTAAGTCATGCAGAGTGTTTAAATAAAAACTCCGTGCCATTGAGGCAGTTTTCTATCCTTAAAAGTATGTATTATTGACAGTATCATCTAGTGTTTTCCAGCTCCCGAGATCAAACGGTGATGGAGAAATACTATTTTTTAATCCATGGTCTTTTTTCTACCCCCTCAGGTTTGGAAATACGGTAGTGTTTCTCTCTAAACACATGCTTGGAGACAAAGGAGTCCATCCCCTTGGTGTTTGTAACCACGGTGAAGCAGGCTGCTCCACTCTCCTGTAGACGTGCACGCAGCTTATTCACGCTTTTCATCTCACCAGGAACCCGCAGGACCCAGGCTATGCTTTTCCCCTTCCCGGCCGCCTGTGCTTCCTATCCTGCCACCTCGAAATTTTGAAAAACAGAACGAAACTTTTGGGGGTTTGTGGTTTTTCCCCCCCCCCCCCCCCCCCCCCGTCAGTTCATCGCGAACGAGAGCCGCCCTCCTCACAGCCGGGGTGCCCGCCGTGTCGCCTCCTCAGGAGGCAGCAGCTCCCCAGGTGGGCCCGCCGGCGCTTATGAGGGGAATTCAAGGCACCTAAGGTAGGGACCAGGCATTTCTCTGGGGGCTGAGGGCACAAGGGTCCCTCAGAGGCCGGGTACTTCACCCATTCCACGCCATCGCTCTTTTTACCCCCTTTGTTTTTTCCAAACCCCCCCCCCCCCCGCCGAGACCCTCCCTCAGTCTCCCCTCAGACTCAGGCGCAACGTCCAGCCGCCGCCGCGCGCCCACGGGCTATTGAACCGCCGTCCCTCAGGCGGGAGGGCAGCTCTCCGGGACCACCCTCCCCGGAGACCCTCCCCGCTCCGCAGGCCGGTACCGCGTGTGTGTGTGTGTCCCCCCCTTCCCCATCCCTATCCCCCCTCATCCAGCCGCCGCCCGGCTGAAGGAACGTTAACGTCACCGCGCGTCACCACCCCCCCTCTACCCACCCCCCCCATGCA
>NW_010972776.1:2777103-2833506 GCF_000737465.1 Haliaeetus leucocephalus | reverse complement strand
GGCGATGGCAAACGGCGGTGCCCTGCGGGGTGCGAGGCGGCAGAAACACGTGTGGAGTTAGCGGAGAGCCAAGTTAGCCGGTGGGAAAGACACGGCTGTGCCAGGAGCGCCGAAGGCCGGTGTGCTTCGTGGCGGGGTTCGGGTCACGGTTGTCGGGTCCCGGTGAACGTGCGGCTCCGGAGGATTTTTATTTTTTTTTGTAAACGCGGTTTTATGGCCGTAGCGCCTGCGGAAAGTTACTTTAACTTCTCCTGAAAATTTGACTGTGCTAATCTGGATGCGCAGCCAGGTGGGTTATCGCGAGGAGGGGGTCCCTTTGCTTTTTCATTGAAGAGCTACACAATAATTACCCTACGCGCAACTAACAGAAAGAACCGGGAGCGTGTGACTGAGGTTTGCATGCCAAAACGTAAGGAACAGCGTTGAGAGTGTCTTCAAGGTATTGCTTAGCGCTCTAGGTGCATCCATAAGCAAGTACCAAATGCTATTTAAAGGAAAATAAATGGTAAGACTGGTTATGCTGTAATAATATCTCAGCAGAATGTGACACTCGAGTATTAAAACTTTTGCACTTTTAAATCAGAAGCGTAGGATTGCATATCAAGTATCATCAGGTATGACAAATAAAAGATTACACCTAGGTGTATTAGACGCACAAAAGATGTTATCTAAATAAAGCTTCTTAAAACTGGTCGGACTTGCTTTCCATGATGCAGTAGGCTTTTCTTATCATAAGTAAAAAGGTCTGTAGCAAATTCATCTGTAAGTACAAAGTGCGCAAAACAGGCGTAGGTTGAAGTTTTGGGAAGAGTGAAAGGATATTCTTTAAAGGATCTTGTGGAAATTTTACACTCTGATAAAAATTTCTACATGTAAACTAAAAAAAAACCCCAGTAATTCATGATAGGAATAAAGCCATGAGGTTTTAAATTTCTTAGAGTTGGTGTGTTTTTTTTTAATTTTCTGTAGCCGTGTCTACAGAGTGCTACTTCCAAGTACTATAATTAGTTGACATACATTTCTACACCATGGCTGCTACACTTTTAACACTTTAAAATATTGTAATGATCTAATAATACTTGACGCAGTCTCTGTACCTTAATATTATAGAAATCCTAATTACGCTAGTGAAGCTACAGGTAAGGATTAAAAAGTCAGCAGAAGTATTAAGGCTTATTAATCTTATGGTTTGTAAAAATAGTATGCTGTAGTTAAGGTATGAAGATTACTGAAGGTGTGAGAACTTTCTGGGCCCCGTTAATTTGTTCTTTAAGAATATTGTGATACATCAGTGTTAAAATGATCAGAGTATTGCAGCTGCAATGTGAACATTTGTGGTTATTGTGCATCTCTCAGTATTTTTTTGGCTGGACAAATACCCCTCCGTCGAGGCTGGTGCTACTTTCAGAGTATTGTGTTGAGTGCTGCTTTTGCGTACAGATTTTGCCATAAATATTGTATTGGCAGTTAGCAAGCGTGGCTGGAGAACCAGCCCTAGCTCCAACGCAGCAAAGCTCACACAGGTAGTTCTGCTGACGGTGGTGACATTTAAGTTATCTTCGAATGCTTGACTGGGCTTGGGCAAATAATGAGACTTGAGCTTGGCAGCGCACTGCTGTAGGAGCCTGGTTCTGGAGTCACGCTCGTCTAGCCCACAGAGCACTGGATGGTGGATGTCCAACTGAACCAGCTCTGTGTTCGCAACATCTGAAGGCAACTGTTTGCAACACTCATTCTTTAAATTATATCTTCCTCAAGCCCATACATGAACCACTTACTTAACAGGGTCCGTGTAAAACTATTTCAGTTGCGCTCTGATTAAAATGAGACATCATGTTTGTTACGTCCGTGTTGCATTTGGCTAGCAGTGTTTGAGACTTCGTTTATACCAAAACCAGTTTCTTCAAGTTGCGTATGAATTTTCCAAATTACATTAACAAACACTTGTTATTGTCATAAAGCTTTATTTTAGGTGCATCTCAGGGATCTGTAGTACTTTTCACTTGTTGGAAATCTACATTCACGTGGTTTGGGGATTTAACAAAGATTTATTTTATGTTGAAATTAATTTTGGTTTCGTTTGGATTCTTCACTTAAATTTTATAGAATTAATTATAGCCTGTAGTACTTACTACATCCTTACGTTGGCAGTCTGGTAGATCTCGGTGACCTCGGCCTCACTGGAACTACAGTCAACAGTATTACTGTGAAGTCGTCGTATGTTTTGAGGACTAACTTACTTGGGCTCTTGTCCATCAGTTGTAGCATAGGAGGAAAAATTAGAGAAACAGTTCTCTCCGAGGAATCTGCTTGTTGACTAAATTCAGGATTACGTTATTAGAAATAAGTGCGTTTCCAGTGAAGTAACACTCGTGTTGACTGGACAAAGTAAAAACAGTTGGCAGGGGAAGGATGCGATCTTGAAGGTAGGAAACAAATTTTCGTGCTTCAAGGCATAAAACCAACATGAACTTTTGGAAGAAATTTAGGATTGAATTATTTTGCCCTTTTTCACATTGGTGGTCTTTGAAGTGCTAAGGATTACATTTTGGACTGTGTGCTGTGCTGTTCCTGTCTGTTCTTATATTCCTTTATGACAGTGTCACTTGTGAAGCAATTTTGTCACTGTGGGAATTCCTTAAGAATAGGTAGGAAGGGTGTGTGTCATGCAGTCTAAGCTTCAAATATTGAGTGAACTTCTTTCCTCCTAAATATAGGATTAATAAGTATTTTTGTGGTAATAAAAATAGGCATGAGGGTGTTGATTATACTCAGCCGTTGTAGATTATTAAAGTACGATTGCAGTCTACAAAGAAACAGTAGATGTTAACATTTTATTGACCAAACTGAATGAAATGCAAAAATACTTGGGATGGGGCAGGATACAGTAACTTTGGAATTTTCTGCCTGTTCAGTAAAAGTAGTCTTGCATGCATTTAATAAAAAGGAGAAGTGTAATTGACTTAAGTGCATGCATAAATGCAACCTCAGTCAAATATTTATTTTTGAAATACTTCAGAAACCAGTTGCTTAGTTGGCTGACAGTGACAAGGAAGATGAGGCTGAAACAACAAAGTGACTGGAAACTGAAGTATTTTGCTAGAGAACGGCTGCATTGCAAGTTGCTGCCTTCCAAAAAGCATGTTCATGAGTTGAGTTTTGCTTCTGTTGTGCATAATCTGTTGCCTGTGCCAATTTAAATAAATATATCTTTGATTTTGGCCAGTGTTTTCTGTCCATCCTCTTAAGCATGTTCTGAGCCTGGTCTGTCAAAGGCCACTGAATTTTGTCAGTGTTAGGAGTTGCATAACTCCTTTGTGAGTAATTACTGGCAGTGACATGGATGACTCAGCTACCTAGTTTTGTGCATCTCTGAAAGCCTCCACAATTAGGTGGTGTTATGTTAAGAAAAGAGAGTAATAGTATGGCCCCTAACTTGAATTAAGTGCCCTCAGCCATTGCAACAATGTACAGGTTTTTTTATAAACACTTATGAGAACAAGCTGCCTTTAAAAAAAAAAAAGTAAGCACATTAATACTCTTAAATGGCAAACAATGAGTGTCTTTATGCATTGAGAAGTGCTGCAATATAATAATAATAATAATTCTGTTTTGGTATACCACTTTTGAAGATTATTTTGGACATCTGCTACGGTATCCTGAGTCTCTAAAAAGAGCAGGGGGAGTCTGTTCAAGGTAGCTGACCTTGGTTCCCACAGGATAGCTTTGGAGAGACTTCACAATAACCGTAAATCAGAAGAATGGTATTTTGTTAACTCGTAGTATCTAGAATTTTAATATTTATGTAGGTGTACTTTACTACATTAAGAATAAAGTTAGAAATATTTTGGTTTTATCAAGTTTAGATCTTAACCCTTTTCCAGTGTTCTCTTATCTGCCATTAAACATGATATCAAGACTGGCTGCTTTTTGCCCTTTGATGATAGAGTTGCAGTCGTCTACTAGATAGGCAGTAGTGAAAAGATCTCAAGTCCTTTACTGGTTCAGTGATCCCTGTCCTGACGGTTAGGTTTGTATCTTTGCATAACTATAACCAGTCTGAGACACACAGAATTCTCCCCTGATGTCTGATAATGGGAAGGATCAAAATGTTCTCTTAAAATCAGTAATTATATGTTGCTGAAGGTTTGTTATCTTGTCTGAATGTATGATTTATTTGTCACAGGAAAAGAACTTTATAACTTTCCCTAGTAACTGATTATGGGTTTAAGGTTTTTGTTTTGTTTTTAAGGTAGATGGCTTTATCTTCATTTACTTGGTATGTTTAAAGAAAGCATGAGTGAGTTACCTGGCCTCTTCCTTTTGTGAGAGGATTTGAGGGACTGAGGCTAGCACAGGGTTTGTGCAGGCGGTGAGCAGATGAGAAGAAAATTCAGCGTAGACCTGCAGAGTCTCACGTGGGCGCTGCCATCAGCAGGACGTCCTTCCTCTGGTCACATTGTGGTAGGGTGGGACTCGGCTTTAGTTGGTGTAACTCAGTGTCGGGTAACCCTAATAACACTTCGTGGGGTTTGCTGCTGCATGGGGGGAAATTCTTCCTTCCCAAAAGCATGTGAGCCCAGGCTGTAAAGAGCACTGAATCCACCTTGGGCACTTGCACCCAGTAACAATATGTACAGTTTAAAAAAAAAAAACCCACCCAAAAAACTGTCGCATGGAGAAAAGTTGTAGATGTTTTATAGGAAGAATAGATGCCTTTAAGCTTCAGTTTTGTTCACAGTGACTTTTAGACATTTTAAAAAAAAATAAATCATAAAACCCCTCACCTGCTTGGCTGTGCACAGAACCCCCAGATTTCTTAAACTTATCTCAGGAAATCAGATTCAGTAGGCCAATGTGTTGCTAATTAAATTAATGATGCAAACTCTCTGCAGATGTAATTCAGAATAAATGAGGAACAAATGTGGTTGTCTTAACAGGAATTTTTTTTCAAAGGATTTTTTCAAAGTCTTTTCAAAATAATTGGGGTTTCTAATGTAAGCTTCCACTCTAACATTTTGAAATAAGTATTTGAAGTAATACTTTTGTATGTGGGGAAGCAAACTGGTTAGTCTTGTGTTCATTTGGAAGAATTGGGAGGTGTAGATCTGGTGACTGACTGTAGCTGCAGTAACTTAGCAAATTAAGCACAGTGAAGGAGGAACTGGGGAGGATGCAGAAGCTTTTGTTGATCCTTATGTAGAATTTTACCTGTTTGAAGCCAGACTAGATTATACATGAGTGGTGATGAATAATGCTTTCTACTTCTAATAATATTATAAAATTCCCAGTTCTGTTTTTTATATAAAATTTTTAATTCTGTTTGAATGCCTAAATGAGGATGTGTAAAAACAGGGCAGAATGAACCAGCTTTACATCTTCTGCTGTTTTTCCTTGTAGTGCAGTGGTTTTGCTGACCATTTGTCTAGGTTCTTTTGGCCAAAACCTGTAGACCCACCAAACCATAACACATTTACCATGTAAATGGTTAAAATATCCTTATTGTGGAGGGGAAGATGGTTCCAATCTTTGGTAATACTGGGATTCCTCTGCTCTGCTCTAATTATCAGAGGAGAAACATGTGCAATAGTAGTTAAGCCTTTTACCAGCCCACAAAAGCCCTTTGGATATTCTCCCAAGGTAATAGGGTCCCAGGGAGTCATGGGATCCATTGCAGCTATTTAAATCAGAAGGCAGATTGCGCTGTGTTACCTCAGAGGCAGTTTGGCATCGGAGGATTGGGTCTCTTAGCCTGCATCTCTGGAAAAGTAAGTTTCTTACGTGCCAGGTCATCTGACCTTAACTTTGTTCTCATCTTTTTATAGAGTTGTTTTGGTTATTTTTATATTAATAATGTGGAGTGCTTTGTGTAATTTTCAAAATTTGTATTTGGAAAGTATTGACACTGTTTGCCTAAATGTCCGAGTTTAGTTTGTGTTTTAATGAAAATTAATATTTAAAGTGTTCTCTTAGTTGTAGGACTTTAGCAGTACTGAACAACAAAATGATTCAAGGGTGAAAGAATCTTCTTCAGAATAATGGTACTTGCTTCCTTTCACCTGTTCTCTTTATAGAGATATGTGCTTTCTAATTCTCAATAATAAATTAAACTTGTATGTTCACAGATACTTAGTAAGTAATGACTTAGAGGTTAAAATAGTTCTGTTTTATATATGTTTGTGTGTAAATATTCATGATTAAATCACTAAAAGGGGTCCCACTTGGCTGCGGAAGCAGAATTTTGTTTTTGGTTTCCACAGAGGTGTGAATTTTTGCCTAATATGGGAGACAGTGGAAACTTCTCGTTACTGAAATTTGGCCAATATAAGTAACTGCACAGAACAGTAATGATTTAATTTTTGTCAATGAATTTCTTAACTGAATAACGAGCAAACTACTAGACTTTGGATAACAATCCAACAGGTTTGTTGTTGCTTGTTTTGTTTTGTTGGGTTTTTTTAACGGATGGTAACCAGGGCTCACAAACAAATAAGGCAAAAGTGTAATTGTGTATATCAGACAATAAAAGTAGATTCATGCGCTTGAACATAAAATTCTTTGGACTAAAAATTGGCAGGTATTCCAGTCTTTGTAGTTATAGAGAGACTGGACAGGAAAAAAAGACCATGAGCAACAATGAAGGGGAAGAGTGTACGGTAGGAAATTGTTAATTAACATGACATTTGATTACCTGCCATAAAAATCCTATAACTTACTATATTTGATTTGCTAGAAAGCTGAAAGTATGCTTACATGGTGTGCTCAGGAACTATGTAGATCAAATAACATGCTAATTTTTTGGTTCAAAACCCCGTTCCAGCAGTGACAGCTTTCTGTATCTGATTGCCTGGAGTTAAGCTATTGTTTTCAGTGTATCTACAGTTCTTCTGGCTGGTAGTATTGTATCCAGAGCTTAAATTTAAGTAACAAAACTTGGAAAATGTTGACCATATTTAAAGAAAGAAAAGGTGAAATGCACACTAAATTCACTTCAAATTAAAGTCCATGAGTGAAGAATTGTATCATATTTCTGAGCATCTGGAGTGGAAACCCATTTTATTACTAGGTCCAAATAAGATTTTTGGACAACTTTGGTGGGCCTCGCATAGATTCATGCTTGAATGTAATTGAGTGATATCGTGAGAAGAAATTACATGGCAGTGAATTGTCTGAAGTGAGGTTGGAGTTCGTATCTGGTCTGAACTTTGGTATCATTTCTCGATGTATCCAATTAATTCATACAATAACAAGTATAGCGAGTGTCTCCCATCCCTCCCAGTATTTAATTTGGAAAAAATACTTTACGCAAAAACAAGTTAGTTATGCAGCAGATTAGTTAGTAGCATTGGTTTCTGTAGTGTATGTGAGGTTTCTGAATCCAGGTTAGTGTTTTTGGCCTTGAGAAATTAGGGTGGCAATGCATGATAGGTATGAATGATGAACATGTGAATATGCCAGTGCTTGGTTAAACTGACAGATTATAGTTAATGTGAAAAGTATGTGTGTAAACTGTGGGTAAAATAAACAGTAACTTAGAGAAGAGTGAAAGTAATCAAAGCCTCATGCTGCTTTCCTTGATATTTTTTTTCAGTGAGGATATAGTCCAAAAATAAGTGCCAGTATCTTGTTACAAAAATTGGAGATTTAATTTTATCAAAATCATTAATTTAGGAGTTAACTCTTAAAAGCTGTACTTGAAATCAAGGGTCCTAGAAGAAGCAGTGGAAGTGGTTGAGGGTTTGCTTAGCTGATGCAGTTGTGGTGGTATAAACCTGTCCCTTCAGCCTTACCTGTTTGTCAAGTTTTCTGTTTTGTTTTTAAATAGGGGCATGGTCTATATGGCATTTCAAGATTCTTTGTAGTTCTGCGTTTTACCAATTCACATACTGATAATTATAACATATTTCAGTATCTTAGGCATGTATTTTAGATAAATTCAGAAGCACAAGAAAAAAGTCATTACCCAGTCTGAGAACTTGTTTGGTTCAACTTCTGTTTTCAGGGGAAAAGTAGTTTGAGTTTCCTTCTGTTATTTCTAGTTAGTATTTTGTTGTGTGAGATCTATGCCACAGGAAGGTAGTGATGCTGAACAATTAACATGTAAATAAATTAGCAATTATCACTAGCAAAATCCATAATTGGCTTCACCCATTTTGTCAGGTATTACCAGTTTTTAATTAATGCTTTGCATGTTGAAGCAGAGCATGTCCTTTTTATTTGTTTTGTTGTTGGGTTTTTTTACAGTTTCAGTTTTAAAGTTTTCATTTTTTTCATTTTTTTTAAGCAGCATTGAATTTTTTGTTACTTAAGGAGAGCTTAAACTGAATAATTTAATTTTTTTTTTTTTGTTACTGTGACTGTGGACTTGATGTCTTCTTTTTACTGTTTTTTGGTGGCGGGTGGGGGTAGGCAACTGCTAGCAAGTATTGCGCTCATTTAAGAGCGTGTCATTTATTTGCTTCTGTCCAGATGCATATCATACTTTTCTGCCTCTTAAAAGTGTTATTTTTGAAATTGATCCACAAATAATATACAGATCTATAGTTTCTAAAATACTTCATTGAAGTTTGAGTTTTCTATTCGCTAGATATTTAGATAACTGTTGATGCAAGCGAATTTTTAGAGGAGTCTAATTTTTTAAGGAAATAGGTGATTGGGTTTGTGCATAAGAAATCTGTGGTATGTATTCTCTGTTCTACCTGCTCTCGCACTTCTCCCTCCTGCCCCAAAAAGACTCGAAATCACTTTTGAATCTTTTCTCCTTAAACTGCAAATTAATTTTCAGCAGCAGATTTTAGCTTTCTGAAAAGCATCTTCAACATAATTTTTGCGTATAACGGAAGAATTTTACGTTCGTGTCATCTTGTTTGGATGGTATCTGTAGATTTTAAAGAAGGAATTTGAAATTAATTCCCATTAAAGAACACTGTGGAATGGCATTTACAAAGGGGTATGCTAAATGACACATAAGGGAGATGCTAAATATAACTACTAAGTAGTAGTATTTGTTTGAAACTACAGTTTTAAATTAGAGCAACACCACCACCAGTTTTCATTTGTGTGCTCTGAAATGTAAATTGGTCAAATGATGAACTCTGCTTATTTGAAATTGTTAGGTCTTAATGTTGTTTTTGTTGTGTTTTTTTCTTTCTCTTCTGCATTCCCCTTCCTTCCTCTCTCCAGCTAAATGGCCTTAAAATGGCAGATGAGCCCATGGAAGAAGGTGAACCATATTCCTACCACGTAAGTATATCTGATAGATGTTCAGTTTAGACACTCATTAGCATGACTTCCTTTTGAAGCAGAATTTATGCATTCCCTGCTCTTTAATAACTTTTTAACCTATCATTTTATTTGACCAGATCTGAAGAGGCTCTAAGTCTCAAAGATGATTTTGAAAATTAATACCTGGGTAGGGGCCGTAAGTGCCTTGTGTGGGAAAGGTTGCTGCATGAGCCAGTGCTTCATGGAAAACAGTTTCTGTGTGCTAGAGAGAGCATTTACAGATCCCTCGACCTCAGAAAATGCTCAGTCCAACCTTGAACCTTTTATACACAGAGTGCTTAATGTCACTCTTATTACACTGTCATCTGTTCTTCCTTTGTATTTTTTTAATGTAGTTGCTGTACATTCATCTAGAAAGTGCTGAATTCCTGCTATTTTAGAACAGAATTAGTTTTTATACCAGTATGTTAATTTGACTTTTATGTAGAAACATCCCAGATAAACCCTGTTGAGCACAATTTTTGTCCAGTGCCTTGGTGATGTGCATATTTAGGAGATGCTGAAGATCAGTGTTCTGTATGCTGGCTAAATCTTGGACTAAACTTCAGGCTAATTCTGTATGTGGTGAAATGCCTGACTTTGCACGGAAAAATGGGCCATTTTTGAACATACTCATCCGTATGTTTTTGAACAGGATCATGGGAGAAGGTATCAAGTAGATCTTATTGCCAGCTGTAACTACTGCTTTGTATTGCAATAATAACTTTGTAAGTAAGTGATTTGGAGAATAAACTCTTGAGTGTAGAAACATGTGGTGCTTGGACTTCTCCTGGTGTGGAGTAAGTAAATAAACAATCAGTGTCATAGTCATCTTACATGTAGCAAAGAAAGATGAGCAATGGGTTGTCTCAATCTTTTACTGTACTTGAACCAGAAGGATGTTGCTGAGCTTGTTTGTTAGGTGCTTGGAGCTACATACCAGTCAAGCTGTAACGAAGTAAGATGGCACAAAGCCATAACCGATTGCGGCGTTTCTTTCAGTGCTTTGTCTTCTGTTGAACCTGCTGGGAATATTTCCCTTTTGTGCAAGGCGACTCAGTGGGAGCTGGTACCTGAGCCCTGAAATAGATTTGCCGCTCAAGCGGCAGAGCACAAAACCAGATAACCAGATTTGCAGTTCATGGAGGCCAAACTAGAAATGAAAATGAAACTGGCTTGTATATCTGTTCAACTCTTTACCTGCTTATTTCTTGTTGATGATGCAGAGGTCTTTTTATACTTCAGTAATGCCAATTTTTAGTACTTTAATGATAGTTAAGTAGGTGAAATTGTATAGACATCTTTTGTGAAGGTAAAACACTTTATAAAAAATAACTCATCTCACCCATCTCAAGTTATTCTTTATTTGCATAGAAAACGTTTTTTCTCCTCAGTTCACTTTTAGAAATACTCTGTCAGTCTCCGCAGCAACCACTTGTGATGTCACAGGCTAATGACTCAAGGTGGGTGATAAACAGAAGAGCAGGTGAACTCTTAAAGATCTTTTCTCATGTGAAGGTTCACAGTGTTAAGGAATACAAATTAGGATGGTGAAGTAAAAGAGCTTCTAAATAGAGTATTTATGTATTTCATAGAAAGAACCAGCCATTAAGTCTGTTGTACGACTTGGTGTATAACTAGACAACTTGCTGCTTTCATCTGTCATCAGATCACTTGAAAGGCTAGTGTTCTTACCTGCCTTAAATTCCAGGCATGTGTTAAAAAAAAAAAAGTAAAAATGAGAAGATACGTGTGGCTTTCCTATGAATACGTATATGCATAGTCAACAAGATGGATGGATGAAATGGAGATGTATGCACTGTATCATAAGTGTATGTCAGCTGTTATTTTGTGAACAGAGGGAAATAAAGTAGCTTAGAGTGTGAATTAAAGAATTAACTTTGTTATGCAGCAGTGTCTTGTGTTAATACCTACCTTTGCATGGGAAGCAGGCGGAACAAAGAGGCCTTTTCCAGGAAGAATAGGAAATAAGAGATGTAGGGGAGGGGAAAAGACTCATGTGTAGTAACAGTTGAACTACAGTTTGTGAATATACTGAGATGCTAGTTTGAACTCTTTCTTACCCCCTCAGGACAAACAAAACAATTACGGCATAGACAGTTAATGCAGTGTGATGATTCCCCCCTTTTTTCAGATGATCAGATTTCTACCCTGAATTTCTGTGTAAACCCACCTAGAGAGTTTCATCTAGATACTTCTGTATCAAGTCTGATAATGCTGACTGTAAGTTTTAATGCATGGTCTTGGGCAGCAAGACTTCCTGTAGTCAACCTAAGTATAGAATGATGTTCTTTTCTAAAACCAGCTGTTTCATCAAGTGGTCAGGTTTTTTTCCGGTGGTGTTCATACTTGTCATTGAGGGACAGCAACACACCATAGGCTGGTAGGGTGTTCTTCTGGTCTTCGCTAAGAGAAGCTTTCAAGATGAAGGTCTAAAGAGGATGGGAGGACAGTTAATCATTTGGATACCCTAAAGACATCAAAGGCCTGCAGATTGGGTGGGATTTTCTGTTGTGAATGGGTTGTATTTGCAGCGTGCAAGAAATTAGTTGGTATTCTTGATAGGGCTGAGGAGTGCTGCTCCTGTTGTACGTGCAAGCTCAGGTTGCTGTTCTAGGCCTTAGCACGTAGTTTGTAGTTTCAAGGGTGCTTATTTTGACAGCTCTCTTATTTTGGCTCACAGAAACTTCTCTTACACCATAAGAGCTGTAATACATCATCTGATTTGTTTTCATCATGAATGTTTGTCTTTTCACAATTGTAGCTGCTGTGCCCTGCTTTGCTAAACATGAGAGTAACAGGAAAAAGTCAACAGAACACTAAATCTTTTATGTAGTACCTCAGAATTACCCTCAGCTTTCTGAAGTAGGTCTCTACAAAGGATGGTATCTCCATGAGCTCTGCATCCCAGAGCTGTGTTTCTTCTGTTGGATGCAAGAATTCTCAGAGTTCTTAAGATGACTCATATCTTATTTATGCTCTTCAAACGATGCATGTTCATCTACCTACAAATGGATGACCATATTTATTATTTGCTGCTGTGAAAAGCAATAATTACCTAAAATGATGAAATTCAATTTCGCTTTCATTAAGGCTATTTCAGGAAAGGGAAAGATGAGAAGAGTAGTCACTGGGAAAACTAAGGGCCGCTAAAACAGAAGTGAAGCACAGAAGAATCATCTTAGACTTGGTTTAAAAATCTGTACATTTATTCCTTTTATGTAAGAAAATCCATCTTTGTAGTTATAATATTTATGACAAAAGGAAATGAACATTCTTTGAGAACTTCAGTTTAGAAAATTTAGATGCATCTATTTAAGAAAGGATAGATGGGAAAACTCTTCATTTGAACAGCTTTCTGTTGTGCCTTATTAGAATTTTGAATATTTTATTAGGGGAAAAAAAGCAACCCACAAAAAAAACCAAGAAAAGAGCAAGCTTTTACATGCGCTTGTAACAAGAGTTGATTAATTCAGGCCTGTTCATTGTTGTATTTTGTTTGCCTTGAAAAAAATAGGATGAAGGAAGTGTGAAAGAAATCCCTATTACACACCATGTGAAAGAAGGATGTGAGAAAGCAGATCCAGCACAGTTTGAACTACTTAAGGTTCTTGGACAGGGATCATTTGGAAAGGTAAGATAACTTTGTTTTCATCTGATGTCCACTTTGAACCTGCTTTATCTTGCTTCCCTTATTTCTGTAATACTACAAGGTTAAGTATAAACGTAACAAATCTGAGTACAGGTAGATATGTTTGTGGAAATTGCTTTGCTTTGGAGGAAGTTATCCACCCTGCTTTGCAGCTGGGTAGGAGGGGACTATGTTTTCATTTTCACTATGATAGCATTTCTGACTTAATGTTTTTTTAGAGGAAAAGCAATCTTTTTCCACAGACCTGTCCAGACATTCAAGAAAGATAGTGCTGTAGCAGAGTTGCTGGGAATGTTTGAAAAGATAGTGACAAATTTCTTTTTTTTTTTTTTTTTTCCAAACCTTGTTCTGGTGCCAAGGGAGCACTGTTTATAGCAGGACATCAAATCATATCAGACGCAGAGGTAACAGACTCAGTCTCTAGGCAAAATGGTCAGTAGCAAATTTTAGGAGGTCTGCCATGGAAAGTTATCATTTGCTTTAACTGGACAGAGAGGCATGTTTGTGGTTCATCTGCAGTGGCATCTGCAGCTTCATGGGAACAATGGCACCAACATCAAGAGATTTTACCAGTTGGGTTAGAGAGTTAGGGGTGGGTTTTATGCAACAGCTCTGGTGTTGACAAGCTCTGTTTGCCTAATGCCATGGCTATTTGAAATAAAATAATAGTGTTTTCAACTGCCTCAAGTCTTTATTTATTGCAGTGTCTAGTGAGGAATCAGAATGAACAATATCTCTGTTCCATATAGGTTGCCTTGTATCTTCTGTAGCTTAGGTTGATGCTTGGGAGGCACCATTGATAGACACTTCTGGAGGAGTTGGTGATTTGTCTTTTAATGATGGTACTTGACATGCTGTGAATGACTTTTTTCAATATACGAAATCTGTATTGATGTAGATACAGAAGAATGATAGTGGTAGTTTAGAACTTGAACCAAAGTAACAAGAAAGTAAATAATCAGGGAAAGGTATTTCAGGTTTTTTATTTTGCTGTATTTAAGTGATCTACAGCTAAAAGACAGTAACTGAACAATTATTCAAATAGCATATAGAAGAAATATGGCAATTTTTTTGTTACAATGATTTCTTTTTGTAATGTGCCACTTGGTGTCACATTGCAGAAATGAAATTAAAAATCAAATGTCTCAGTCACTAGTTTGAAACACAGTAGTTGAAATATTAATCCTCGTGTATAAGAAGCTAATTTATTTTTTAAAACCAGACTCTTAAACTACATCTTTTGCAACACATAAAAAGTAGACAATCAGCTTTACATGTGTTCCCATTTCCTGTTCTTCTGCTGGTTTTGTCTACCTCATGGCAGGAACAAATCTCTGCATAGAGTTGTACGAGAGGCAGGGGAGGAAAACCCTGGACATGAGGAAGGCATTTTGTGAATAAGTGCTAGTTTAGAAAATAGACTTTAAAATATTTCTTAATATTTTACAGCTTAAGAAACGTTTCTTTTATCTGGTAATGTTGGTTGCAGATTCTCTCATACACTTCTCATGGAGCCTAAAAGGCTCCATGCGTTTATTACTCTTGACTTGAGATATCTTAAGCTATCTTAGGGCTCAGCACATCTGGTGTGGACATCTTAGCCCTGATCAGACACATTCTTACTTCACAGAGTTCAGACTTCTGACACCCTAAGGAATGCTCTCGCTCAGAATCCCACCAGCTTGGTGAGATGTCTGTTTCAGAGCTTTTGAAACCTGGCAGTACTTGGTTCAGACACCAGCTTTAAGAATTGGATGGTGACTGGTGCACACCTGAGCGGAGCTCTTTTTATCTAATATTTGTTGCTTTCTATTGAAAGGAGAAAACAAACAATGAAGATCAATGGCTGTTGCCTTCATGGTGTTTGTTTTCTCTCTCCAGTTCGTACTTCCCAGGGATCTCCCTTTGGGCTTAGCAAACACAAGGTTTGTTTGCTCTAGCCTAGTATAGTGCTACAGCCCATTCTCTACGTGGTTTTTTTGGCATCTGTGCAGGATTTAACGCAGCTTCACAGAAATGAAGGGTTAAACCTCATGTCCATTACCGAGTTTCTCTCTTCAGCCTTTGGTAGCATTCTGAGGTTTCAGCATCTGGTCTGGTGAAAATGGTCTTCTATTCACTTAGGTGAATCGCTTTGCGCAGTAGGTGTCCATCTTGATTGTGCTTTACAATTGAACAATCGACCATTGCATCTCTGCAAGATGTGGGATTAGGGAGACTTTGTCTGCAAATTAAATAGGTGGTGCTTGAGTAGTTTTCAGTGGCAACTATTTTGGTCCTTGTTAGCTAGAATTTGTAACTTGTACGTGAATTCCTTACATTCTTACAAGCTGCTAGTTATTAAGCACTAAAATATTTGTACATGCTTATTAATATTTTACTTTTGTAACTGAGTGTATTAATCTACAGATGTTTTCTTATTTGCTGGTGTTTGAATTACTCCCTTTACTATTTGAGCATCAACATTGAGAGTAGTGCTGTAGGTCAATCATCGGGCAAAACTTAAAACAGAAAGCCCAATAACCTTGAAACATGATGACTTTTTTCATCGAACCAGAGCTTAAATAAAAACAACTCCCACCCTGTACAATTTAGTCAGTGGCAGCATATGAATTTCTGATTCTAGAATGGAAAAGTTGATGAGTATTTGATCTTTTTTTAACAATTTCCAAGTAATTTCTAACAAAGTGTATATGTAAATAAATCTAGTGTTAATGAAAATCTGAATAAGTTAAGATCAGAGAGGCAATTTCGGGTAGCTCTTGGCATTCTCTTGTGACTTGTACTTTTTTTTTTTTTGCAGTACAAACTTTCCTCATAACTAATAATTGCTGTTATAAGAACAACAACTTGGAAACAGGAGCACATACCAAACTGTTTTGTAAATTGAAAGACCTAGTAGTTAGAATATTAGTCAGTAGAGGTACATGTATTTGTACTGCATTATTCTATCTAATATTATGCTTTTCTTAGTATCAAGTTATATATCATCTATCTTTAAAACTCCTCTGGAAAGGAAAGAGTAGAAAAACCTGTTGGAGTTGCTATTCCAGAGGGAAGGGGTGCTTTGATCTTAAATGGTGAGGTTTCCTTGCTTTCGTCTCACCACTCTTACAGAATTCATTAATATAGCCTGTTACATATTTGAGACTTGGGTCTTAAACCTCAAAAATCTCTTAGGAGGTGGCAGACCAGGCAGAATTGTCATTCTCCAAGAAAGTAATATAAACACACACATTTATGTAAGTACTTACTTATTTAAACAGCTTGCTATAGGAAAGAATGTATAGTTTATGACCAATCTGAATACTTCAGAGAGCTTGGTGGTGCATGTACCTCTAATCTGATTAGGGGAATGCAATTTTGTCCTTCCTTTAAAGATGTGTACTTAGGAAAGAACACTGAAAGCTGCCTGAAATTAATAGGTGGTTTGTGATAGTTGCTTATTCAATTACTAAGCTTGCTTATGCAAAAAGACTTACTGTGAATATTTAGCATTTTTTCATTCCTCAGAGTTTTTGAGGAATGGGATGGGACTAGGGATGTGCCCTTCATGGCATTTGTTTTCTTTCTCCAGTTCATTCTTCCCAGGGATCTCCCTTTGGCTTCTGTAGAATACAGACTCGTAGTCTGTATTAATGAAGTTAAAAGTAAAGACATAGTAGTGTTTTTTTGTCGGATTTACATAAAATATTTTTAGCAGTAATTTTAAAAGTGGTGGTTATATTACCAGGTCTTCCTCGTACGGAAAATAATCGGTCCTGATGCTGGGCAGCTTTATGCAATGAAAGTATTGAAAAAAGCTTCTTTAAAAGGTACGTGTGTCTTTTGAATTGGAACTTTAGAAAATGGTTTTCAGTGCACCTGCATCTCTTAAATGACTCTTGTAAATACTTCTTTTTAAAATCTTTTTTTTAATCTTAAATTTTTTTCAGTGAGTTCATAGCTCTTCTCTGAAAGTACCTTTTTTATAGAGTAACTTAGAAGTTCATGTTTAAGAATTATTTTAAATCCGGACAGATAGCTGTCAAAGTTTAAAATTGCATTATTTAATTCTGTTTAGCCTTTTCATTACATTAAAACAAATTAATTTCATAAACCATTTTCCTTTTGTCTTTTGTCAAGTTAGAACTCTACTGTGGTTAGAATTGTTAAGTTACTCCCTTGTTATAGGTGCCATAGCAAGCTAAATTAATGTTTTGGCTTTCAGAAGGCACTTTAATGGATGTAACTCCACTGTGTGTAAATAGGGTCTCCTACTAGTTGAAGAGGAAAAAGTAATCTTAAAAGACAGAAAATATATATTCAGTACAGTTAGTTAATTCAGAGGTTGAAGTTAGCTGTCTGGAAGTGTGGATGTGAGCTTTTTTCTTGAAAGGACTATGGTTTATCCCAAAATATTGGGATGTGTTGGAAAAAAAAAATAGACATTAAGGAACCTGGGGCAGGTAAGAAACAAAATAGAATTTTGCTGTCTGAAAGTACGTGTTTTGTGGGAGATGTAAATAAGGTAACAAGGAAAAGTACTTCCTTAGACACCAACGGCTTTCCGTATGCTAATTTCTGCTCCATTTGTATTATACCAAATACATTTGTTTCATACTAGTCTTTTTTCTTTTTTTCCCCCTCAGTTCGCGATAGAGTTCGTACAAAAATGGAGAGAGATATATTAGTAGAAGTAAATCATCCATTTATCGTCAAACTGCACTATGGTTGGTATTTTTTTTGCTACAGTTTCTTTCAATACTTGAAGGCATAGCTGATCGTGTTCTTTCTCGGTTTTGTAGTGTCCATTTTAGTGCCCAAATTAGGTTCTTGCAAGTTTAAATCCCAAGACTAAAACCAGAACGTAACTACACATGTATATAAAAGTTTTCAGTTAAGTCCTTTTGAAATGTAAGAATTTTCCAGGAAATCTTTAAAGATTTGCAGAGGATTTTTTGTTTACTTTTCATTGAGTAAAACCAAAACACAGTAATTCACATACTTGGTGTTTTCCTGTTTGACAAAGGAGAAATAAAAGAACAGTATTTTAATGATCTCTTATGACTGAGGTTATCTGCTGTGAAGAAGCAAGTAATCATTCAGTAGATTACCTCATCTGCTGCTGAATTATTTCAGTTCCGTTACAAAAGTATTGCCTTTCACTTGAAACTTCCAAGTTGTAAAAGCATTCAGATCTGTTTTGTAGATCATCTTTGTCACACAACTATTGATTATTTTTTTAAATTATTTTTATAAAGCCTTTCAGACTGAAGGGAAGCTATATTTAATATTGGATTTTCTCAGGGGAGGAGATGTATTCACGCGATTATCCAAAGAGGTAAGTTCCTAAAATTTTATCTCCACTCAGTGTTAGGTGGTTTCTTGTCAGTATAGGATTGTCTTTTGTAGCTGTTTCCCCCATATTTCCTGTCATAGTCAAGTTTTTAATAACTTGGTTGGGCTTCCCTTATGTACTCTAGAATATATTCTGTAAACTTAAGAAACATGAGTGTGTATTGATTAGTGGCCTAAGTCTTAATCTGGTATTTGCAAAGTACAGTTCTTTTGTCTAAAAGTGTTTTGTTGCTTGGAAACCAAACTGAAGTAAATCAAGATTTAGCAATAAAGGGGATGTATAGTTCTTATGCTCCTAGTCAGCTTAGGTGCTCCTGGAATTATGCATCTGTAAGACATTTCTGCTGCATTGTAAAATTTCATAATGCTGTAATACAAATCCTAATGCTTAATCTCACAAAGTGTGAACATTGGGTATTTTTGAGACTGCTCCCCTTCATCTAACACTGGCATGCAACTGGAACTTTAATTTTTCATTTCTATTTTTGTTTTCTGGAGAGTGAGTTTCAGAGGAGGGAATATGATGCAGCCTGTTAATATTTTTTTTAAACATTTGTCATGCAATATTTATTATATGTTTCCTTAAGTATTATGAACATGTTTATAAGATTTTTATTTTCTTTCTGCAAGCCTTTCATAAAGGTCTAAATTTTTAATGGCAGTTTCCCAACAACTTCACAGTAAGAGAGCTTTTCAGTGTTTTCACCAGTGTAAATACACTTAATATTGCTAATGCATCAGAAAAGACACTTTCTTAAATGAGAAAAACTGTGTATGCGACTGATTTTTTTTTTTTTCATGACATGAAGGAAGTTGTTGTATCCCCAGTATGTAAGGCCATGAGCTAGTTTTTTCCCCATGTGCTTTTTGTAAAAATAAAGCTTTACTTTAGGAATGGGCAAAAGAGAAGGAAAAATTTAAAGGGGGTTTTGTTTCCCTTTTTAATAAAAAGCTGACCTTGGTTAAAACTGATCATGTCTAAGAATTGAGCTCAAAATTAATTAACCTGGAGGCTAAAATGGAGGTTAAAAGCTTAAACCGGCCGACTTGTAAAGGGTTATTGGAACAGTAGGTAGGAAAGAGGTCAATCTCTGCTTTGAATATAGGATGTCTAATTATAGAGGAAATTCTGGTATAGCAGGAAGAACTATTCTCTTGCACTAACACAGCTGGGATTACCGAGTATGTAACATTCTTAAGTAAGGGATGCAAGTCTATCCATAATAACACTAGCTAGGTGGTTGAAAGAGGTATGTATTCCCTTTGGGAATAAAGAAGTAATAATTGTCAAGTTTTCTTACTGTTAAGTCTCTACATGTTTTTTGGAAGACTTCAGTTACCTTCTATGATGGCTTTTAAACACTTACTGTGTATATAGAAAAGTCAGGCCTTTTTATTTTCTGGTCAGAAGACAAGGTATTTTCAAAAGAACATGGTAAAACAAAGACGGTGGACAATACACATGACGGTAAATTCCCCATGGCATTTCATACTTTCCACACAAGATTATTTTAAATGAATTGGATTTAGTATGAGGTTATTAAAATACTTTTGTTGGTGTTTAAGTTCTGACGTGGGCCTGAAAGTTCCAGCTGTGGAAGTGAAATGAGTATATAATGAAGTTTTCATTGGTAACATTTAATGAAGTTGACTTGCATCATGTTTGTTGACACAGAAAGCAGTTTTAAATGAAATTATTATTGGGAGATTGTAGATTACCATTTAACATCACTGCATTCCGAGATTTGCATTTTGGCTACTCCAAGGAGTAATGATATCCAAGGTTTCCTCTTGGTCTTTTGGATGTAGATGAAAAACAGTATCCACATTGCTCTTTAAAAAAATCAAGGTGAAACTTTGTGTAGTGTAACAGCTTTATTATTCATACAATATTAATACCTATCATTATGGAAATTAGGAGTATTTCTGTTGCCAGTAGAACAGATTACATATGTGCAATTCAAAGTACAGATCAGTGTACTACTAAATCACTAAGCCCAGTTACCTTAATTTGAGTCTTACTAGCTATCTACTGTGCAGTTGAGATGGCTGTTCTCCTTGTTCCTGTTGTTTTCAACAAATAAGGAAATAGTTCACTTAAACCTCAAATTCAATTCCAGTAATTTAAAGATTACTAGCTTCTCCAGTAATTGGTAGAACATGACAAGAGCCAAAGCAGGTATGATTCTTGTATATGAAATTAGAAGCAACCTGTTGAGTATTTAGGATAGGAATGCATCTCTCAAATGCTTTATGTGCAATGTCAATCAGTTTTTCAGTATCTCACTAGGGTTCTTCAAATTTCTTTTCCTAAGAAGAGCAGAGTAGGTTCTTCAACTCCCACTGCAGATTTTCATGTCATTGTTATTTTCACCAAAGTGTTTTATTTTGCATACTTTTTCCTAAATTATTTCTCCTTTTTTTTCCCTAAATATTGTTAATGTGAGTTGACAGAGACAGTCACCTAATACAGCAGTCATATACTAAATTTTATGATGCAGTGGAAACAGTCTGTATAGGATTGTGGCAGAAAGACTGCTGGTGGTCAGTAACACCAAATAAAACAATTAAATTTATTACATTAAAAGTTAGCTTATGCTCTGCACTAACTGCTGATGTTTTTGTTTAAGTATTGCAGGTAGTTCTTTTGTATACTTGATGATTAGCCTATATTAGTATATAATTTCTGTTAGGTGAATTAATGAATTACAAGTTCTTAAGGTACTTCTAAAACTTATTCTGGAACTTAGGCAGACAGGAGTATTTTTTAGATTGCAGTTTTAAAAACTGAAGACAAGATCAGAAGGTAAATCTATACAGTTCTTATTAGGTTATGTTTACAGAGGAAGATGTGAAATTCTACCTCGCAGAACTGGCCCTTGCTTTGGATCACCTTCACAGCTTGGGAATTGTATACAGGGACCTGAAGCCAGAAAAGTAAAGTAAAATGTATTTTACCACTATTATGTGTATTTCGCTTGTTGCTTTGCATTTTCCATTATAGTGATGTAACAAATTAAAAATATTTTTGTTAGACTATGTAAACAAACATAAAATGTAAAAAATATATCTGTGATTAAATGAAATAATATTGGTTTGTTAAATTAATAACAAGTTGGAGATCAAAATTGTTAACTGTTATATTTTAAATGTTATATGTAAACATTCCTCTTTATGTGTATTGGTGAATGTGAATTTTAATTTTCAGCATTTTGCTTGATGAAGCAGGACATATCAAGTTAACAGGTAGGCAACACTTATTAGTATAGCACTTTCTGGACATATTTCTGTATAAGCTTTTAGTTATAAGCCTAATATAGTCTAATGATGGCTGGAGTATGTGTGAGTCAGTATTTAGCTGTTTAGAAAATTTTTTATTAGACTTTTTATAATAAACCTGTATCCCTTCCCTACATAATGATTCTTTATATAGTATTAAGTACTTTTATTGAAGTATTTTAGGTAGTCAGAGACTTGTATCTGATGGTTTTTGTCATTTATCAGATCCTGATGTCCATGCAGGTTCCACTGAAGTTAGTTTTCATGTTGACCAATATGTGTGTAGATCAAGTTGCAGTGTTAGCAGCAATATTGCTGTAAAGTGCAGATACTATTTGCTGTGGTTGAAATAGAAGAAATGTAGTTGAAAATACAAAACCAGACATTGAATGTGTTTTTTTTAAGAGAGCTTTAGTTCAGGTGGTGATATGTTAGTGACTAAAACTATCCACTATTCAGATTAGACAGTGAGCTGTATAGAGATTTACTGTGAAATGCCTTTTAACTGAAGATCAAGAGCTTACAGACACAGGCTAAAGTTGCTGACTGTGAGACTTATAAAAGGGAGCAGACATGCTTTCGGTGTAAAAAGATTTTAGTGCACAATAAGACTTCTGAAATGCTACGCTTTTTTTTTTCTCCCTGTGTGTGTGTTTCTGCATTATCACTTTTAAATGCATACAAAATTGCAGAAACATGCTTTGAGGAACAATTAAAATACATACGTTCTAGGAAATGATATATACAAAAGACTGACTATTTGAAAACCAAATTACTATGAATTTCTGAAAGCTTACAATTGCATTTAAGGTGATGCTCTTGTATTAAAAATTTCATTATGTATTTTGATCTATAGATACTGCTATTAGATTCCAAGAGAAAATGAAGGTGTTTTTAAACTCTGAAGGACTTGATGGAAATCATGTTTGTAAAATGCATAATTTCTAAAATTCTGCATGATGTGTTTAAATACAATTCAATCCTAAAATTCTCACTTCCTTCTGGAACTGGAAAGAATAATTAATGGGATTATTGATTAGCAATCATTTCCCCCTTTTTAAAAGGGGACGCTTGAGAGCCTCGTCTTGAGAGTTGGGCTGATATCGAGGACTTGTATATTCAATGGCACTGTTCAAACTGGGAGAAAAAAGTATCCTGGGAATAAAGTGAGCAGACACGTAAGACTCTACTGAATTTGAGTCAGGTTGCAGAACCATGTTATCTTATATAACAACAATATTTTTAGTCTGATTTTATTTATTCATCATTCAGTAATACTAGACCATGCAGACTGCGTTCTCTTTGAAACTCATTGTTACTTTTATCCAATTTTTTGTGTGAATAAAGCAGGCAGTAAACAGAGAAAACGAGGACTTTTGATTATCTTAAGGCTCTAAATGTGTAATATTTCAAATGAGTTATTTTGTATAGCAATATTGATGGCTAATCATCAGTTTAATACGACTTACAGAATGGTTTTGGTGGTATGTAGTATACTAAATGTTTGTGGTATCTCTAGATACCTGCAGTTTCTTGTTTCATGAAGAGCTAGGATAATTGCATAATATTCCTGAAAGCAAGCAAACAAAAGCTGTCAACACTTTGATTATGAAATACCATGTACAGTATTGTTTTTTTCTAAAGTTCTTTACTGGCTATATTCTTGTAATGCTGTTGTTGTAGACTTTGGACTCAGCAAAGAATCAGTAGATCAAGAGAAGAAGGCCTATTCTTTCTGTGGTACTGTAGAATACATGGCACCTGAAGTAGTAAACAGGCGAGGGCACAACCAGAGTGCTGACTGGTGGTCCTTTGGTGTTCTCATGGTACTGTATGCTTCACTGCTTACCTTGCTTAAGGTCACAAATACACCGCGTATGTCGAAGTGAATGTGAAATGATGTAGTTAGAATAAGCTTGTCCAGATCTAATTATGAATGCTTGGGTAAAGGGAAGAGAGAATTCAACAACTGACTTGCCACTGAAATAGCAACCAATCTGAATAAAATTTACTGTTCGCTTGCTTAGCCCTGTAAGGAGTACTTATCAGGAACCATAAAAATCATATGTGTAGTCCACTAGTCATTTAGAACAGTTGTAGTCAGTCTGAAACTTTAGTTTCTATATTCATTTTGCATGTTACTTGATAGTTAAAAGAAAAACTGAAGACTTGGTTTGGTGGCATATTAATTACATTTTTGTAAGAGTAAGCCTATTGAATGAATACTGGAGTGGAGTAGTGAAATAAGCCAGTAACTGCTAGCACTTATGCCTTTGCTATGATGTGTTAGAGCATCAGGCTGAAATAATGCATTTTGACATAAAAAGTGAAGTACTGGTTTAGAATTTATTTTTCTTGCTGTTTTCAGAGTATGGCAATATCTAAAACTTGGTTATGGAGGGGATTTTATTACTTTAAGTAGCTTATGGATGTAAAATATTCCTGCGTCATCACTACATTACACTTGCCACTGTTGTTATCATGTAAACTGCCACTGAAAACAAAATTTTATATCTGTGAACTTTTTTGATAATTTTTTAAAAGCTCAAGCCAGTATGTCTAATGTAGCGATAGGGAAGAGTATAGTACTTATCACTTTGTTTGAGCAGTTGGGGGAAGAAGTGTTGATTTAGATTAACATTTGTTCTTTTCAGTTTGAAATGCTTACTGGTACACTACCATTTCAAGGTAAAGATCGAAATGAAACTATGAATATGATACTGAAGTAAGTATATCTTCTTACTTTTTGGCAAGTCAGAAAATGTAATTTTTAAACATGTTTTAACAGCTTGTTATAACTCCTTGTCCTTGAAGAGCATTAAGCTAGAACAAGAACAAAAAAAGGCAGTGCCGTGCCCCCTCCTCCCTGCCCCAATAAGGTTTAGATCCCAGAGCATGCAAATGTTAGCAAGTATCTACAGGAATTAAAATCTTAGCGGTGACTTTGTATTTTCATTGTAGGTGTATAATAAAGATAAAAACAGTACAGTGAATTAGACCAGCATTATTTACCACTCATGTTGTTGTTAATACTCTCTTGCTACTGTTACAACATTCCTTATTTTGTAAGCAATAGTGAATCAGATGTTGCTTTGTGTATGTATATATGGAGAGTGCACTTATGTGCTCACATTTTTCATATTAAATTACCTTGGTTACAACAGAAGCTGTCTAACAAGACAGACGGGGTAAACTGGTGATTAGTAAGTGAAGTTGTTGGGCAAATATGTTCTCGTCTTTATTTGTGCTTAGCTAACAAAGAATTTCCTTTAGACCACATGCAGAGCCTTGGGCCTTTTGAGGGGATGGTAGTCAGGGAAGGGGGTGAGAGTTCTTAGCGACATACGGCAGCTTGAACTTACCCTGGATATGAGTTTATAGTGGTATTACCTGTGAAAGGGGATGGGTTAGATTTCTAGCCTCACTTGGAGCTCTAAGTGATGCTATAGTTCTGCAGAAGAAGTTCTTGCCTTAGCATAATTGTTTTCATAAAGTAAGCTTGGTAAAGTCAGTAAGCTTTTATATGATGTCTTCATGAGTCTCTTCTGGCCTTGATTCTGGTAGAGGTATTTTGGTGATAACTTCCTGGTGAAATGAAGGTATCTTTGAAAATACTTACATATTCCTGAGATAATTGTTTTATTCTATTTTAGCATAAAGCTGGGTTTGCGGGCTTGGGTGGGGTTTGAGGTTTTTGATCTGGTGTGGTTTTTGTTGGGGGGGAGGTGGTTGTTTCAGGTTTTGTTTGGGGTTTTTTGGTTTTGTTGTTTTTAAACCACTCGTGAAACCTAAAAGCTGATGAGTTGTAGAGTGTACACATTTAAGACTTAGGAGTAGATCTTTGATACATCAAATTGTGCAATGAAGTATATGTAGACAATTTTTAGTAAGATATGTTTCTTCTTACTTGTTCTCTGTTTTCTTTTAGAGCAAAACTTGGAATGCCTCAGTTCCTCAGCCCTGAAGCACAAAGTCTTCTGAGGATGTTGTTTAAAAGGAACCCATCAAATAGATTAGGTTGGTTCATTTATTTGGATCTTTGAAATAAAAGTAGTTGGGCTGAGTTGACTATTTACAGAAAGTAGTTGCTAGAGACTCTCAACCTCCAGATGGTCAGTAAGATTTGGGTTTAAATACCATTTCTTGTTAGCTTGGATCATGACTGCCTGGGTTTGTTCTAATGAATGATTACTTTCTTGGACCAGTGACTCTTAGCAGTGAGCCAAAGCTTTGACAGTGTCAGAGCAAAGAATATTGACACTCTGTATTTATGGGCTTCTTGTAGTCTGTTTGCCTCCCTGATGAGTTATACACTGCTTAATTGAGTATTTTATATCCTTGGAATATTTCTGTATTTACAATTCCCTCAAATAACCATGTCTCTACAAAATTTTTAGAAATGAACTAATTTTTAGTGCAATCTTCTTCAAAGACTTTACCTAAGTGTTTTAAATACAGTATTTTCTTTGTTTAGGAGCTGGTTCAGATGGAGTTGAAGAAATCAAGAGACATCCTTTTTTTTCTACTGTTGACTGGAATGTAGGTACAAAATTATCTGAATGATTAAGGCTGTTCTTAATTTTTCTGTGTGTTGTAGCATTGTAAGTATTTGCATCTCAATAGGGCACAATAAACACTGCAATACTGCTGACTTAGTTCTGGCTTCTACTATAATCTTACTTGGCATCTGGAGCTGTAGTGTTTGTGGTATAGAGAGTAGTAATTATAAATTGTACATTTACTTTTTAAATAATTAAGAGTAGCAGCATTCTAAAGCTTAAATTGTTTGTTAGAGCATTTGTAGTTGGGAGAGGATGCTGGTTTTCCCTATGTACAAGAATCCTTTTCTTTAGTAAGTGTCCATCTAGTGCTTCCATTCAGGGCACAAAAACTCACTGTGACTATAATTCTCTTTGACTTCTCTCTAGTTAGCCACAGCATGTTGCTATTTTATCAGTCATATTCCATTCACAGTTGGAAATATTGACTCTGGTGCTCCGACATTATCAGAAGTTGTACAAGTTCATGATTGCCTGCTTAAATTTTTAACAAGCACCTTGATGCTTTTCCTCTGTGGTTCTCTGTAATCTTTTGAGATGTGTTTCCCAGAAACATTCTCAAAACCGAGATGCTCTATATCAAATAAATCTGCTCTGAAAACACTCCTTTGCTATAATGCCTACAAAAGGATAGACACAATAAATAAGATGTTGCTGTGCTGACAGGGCTGTTGGCAATGCTAGCCAATACTGTGCTTAACTGCCTCTGTAAAGCTGTGGTCATTATCCTTCCCTGACTCTCATATTTACTTCTGAGAAGGTGGTTTTCTAGCTGTCTTTATGCAGCATCTGCCATAGAGTCCTGATTAGCAAGTAGAGTTTTTAGTAACAGCAAAACTTCACTGTTTATGTGAGTACACTTTGTAAGAGAAGGCTGTGTTATTATAGCTTGATTATCTACTATTTTGGTTTTTGAAGGGACTGATGTTGAAATAAATACCAGCAAGGATGTGTGAAAGATCTGCAGTTCTAACTCTTTATTTTTTCATTTTTTCATTTTTTCTTTCTTTTTTTCTTTTTTTATTTCACAGTGCTTTGTATTTATTTCAATATGTAGTGTTGATGACCACTTCTGTATTGTATCCCATTATTTCTTTGGGATGAATTCAGGTCGTGCCCCCCACCTTTTTTTTTTTAATTGAAATACATTGCATGTTCTTGTGCAGGAAGATTAAATGAAAAGAACTGCAAAAAGTAGGTCTGAAAGGATGAGAGAAACCCCAAGAAAATGTTCTCAGAACTTCCTGAACTTTGTATGGGGCTTTGACATCATTTGGCATGAAATTTTCTCGTAAATGGGACTCATTGCTGATTTGAGATCATTTGGGCAATGCATTTTTCTAAAGCATGTTGAATAAAGGAGGAAAAAATGGAGGAGCTATTGTTCTGCTTTCCTTTCCTTCCCCCCGACTTAGTTTAGTAGATTAGGAAAAACCTGGAATAGAACTTTGAGAATTGGCTGTTCCTTGCCAAGAGGGACACACCTGTCACTCGTGACAGGTCTTTGTCTGGGACCCAGAATAGAAAGGTAAAGACTGTATGCCATATCTTCTCTTTGGGGAAGCTCCCTTTGGAGCTGTGTATTGTTTGAATTATAACATTTCCCGTAGCATTTCAAATCAAAGGTATGTGAAAGTAACTTAGTGTTTCTGTACATATTTGTTGTTTTCTACTTGCTCTATATTACTCACTCTTTCAGAAAACTGTTTTAATAAAACAGTAACATTTGAGTTGCTTTCCCTTTAGCTTGGCAAAATTACAGCACCCATGGAAGTTTCATTCACTCTTAATTACAAGACTTTGTCCTTCTACTTCAGAAACTGTTCAGAAGAGAAATTCAACCCCCATTTAAACCTGCTTCTGGAAAGCCAGAAGATACCTTTTGTTTTGATCCAGAATTCACAGCAAAAACACCAAAAGGTAATTGTGCATGGTTATAAATTGGTGAGATTCGTGGGACAAGAGGGGTCAAATTAATGTTACAACAAGAAGCTTTCTAAGAGAAAAAGCCAGTGATGACATTAAAAGGAAAGGGTGCAATGGGGTTCCAGTACTTTGAAGAAGCATGTTTTCTTCAGCGGGTTCCTATTCTTTGAAATATTCTGCTAAACTTTGATTTACCAACAAACACACACACAAAAAAAAAGGAATATTAACAGCTGAATTATGTATGGTTTCTAGTTATGGTTTACAGTCAGACCTGCAGTGGTTCGGGGACTGGAAGTACTTAACACTAAAAGTACACTAAATTTGATTGCAGCAGTGCAGTGATTATTTTTAGGGTCAGTATTCCACTGAAAATGACTTGCTTAAAGTAACTTTCTTGAGCCTTTTAATTATTATAATTATTAAAATTAAATCTTAAAACTAGTATTATAATAATTTTTTCATTGAGCTGTTCCCCTCACTACCCATGCTGAATTTGACTTTACTTTTGAAAACAGTGATTCAAAGGTAGAGAAGGGTGGGGAAAATGTACAGTGGACTGGGTACCTGTACTACTAGGTCAGTTGCAAAGACATCTCAAATAGTTTGAAAAGCTTATGAAAATTTATTTTTAAAGTAGCTCTTAGATTATTGCACTGTGAAAATTTCCAAGTAACTGACCTTGGAAACAAAGACAGTAACTGCAAACACTTGTTGCTTAGTATGCTTCAAGTTTCACTTCAGGTTTTCTTTTGTGTATTTTTTTCTGTACTGCTGCATCCAACTTCTAAAACAACTTCTCATGCTTATTTGGAGAATGTCTATGGTTCTAATAGGCTACGCAGACTTATCAGGCTGTGCTTACTGTGAAAATTCAAACAGTGAATTCAGAGGTGCACATAATCTGAGGAAAATTTAGTTCTAATTATTCAGTAGTATCATCAATTGAATATTCTTGTATTGCCTCACTTGGGCCTTGCCAACAGCACATATACCACTGAAGTAGCAAAACCTGTGGGCACTCTTATTTGTGAGGCAGTCCTTGAACATAAGGCTGTGATCTTTTTCTTTCTCATAGTGTTGTGCTTCAGTAAACTGCTTCCTAAACACATGTATTCATACATTAGTTCCTACAGTGTTTTGCAGTTTTAGGTAGAACCCAGGCATGCTTGCTTTGTGTGTATTATTACAATAAGAGAAGACAGATAACTGACTCAAGTCTTATTCAACATCTAATGTTGCCCTTGTTTGCTTCCGTTCCCTCAAAATGTGTCTTCCAACGTCTCTCCTGAATGCTAAAAAATAGCCTTGCTAGGATTTAGCTATGCTAATCAAATGCGTATGCCACTAGATTCTCCAGGAGTCCCACCTAGTGCGAATGCACATCAACTCTTCAAAGGATTTAGTTTTGTTGCGACTACTACTGTAGAAGATCATAAAATATCACCACTCACCAATATACTGCCAATAGTACAGGTAACATTTTATTTTTTGGGAAACCTTTTTGACATGCCAAAGACTGACCAATATTTAGTGTTTACAGTCTGGTTTTTTTTTGTTGGGGAGACTATTAAAATGTCCATTATTAAAATGCTTCCAGGGGATGTTTTGAAATTTGAAAAAGCGAGTTGCTGTTTTTCTGGAGGCAGAATTCAAAAGAGAAAGCATGGGCAAGCCGAAGAAACTTTTGCTGTTGGAAACAGTATTATGGCAAAGAGCATCTTGTTGCTTTAGGTGACAGTTTGTATGTGTTTGTTTTTTTAAAGCAACTTCATGGAAACAGCGCACAGTTTACTGATGTATATGAATTGAAGGAAGATATTGGTGTTGGTTCCTACTCTGTTTGCAAGCGATGTATACACATAGCTACAAATATGGAGTTTGCTGTAAAGGTACTTTGAATAAATGTCTCTGTTCTGAAATTATTGTGCAGTAGATTTGTGAATTTGAACACATGAACTTTCTAGTTGCTGTAGCTGTTTCTATACTGTGAGAAATTAAAAACAGTGTTTTCTTAATTTAAATTGTGTATTTGGCTTCTATAGCTCTTCTTTTTGTGGGTAAGGTTATGGCTTTGAAGAACTGGCTTTACAATTCAGTCTTGAGGCCTGAAGATACTGTATGATGGTGAGCACACCTGAAATAAAATTAAGATCCACAAGCATGGAGCTGGGCTGCAGGGAAGCAGTGATGCTTCAGACAGTCTATTGCATTTCCTTGTCCACTGGAGCAGAATAGACTGCATTAATGATACAGTTTTAACTGGTAGCAAGGAGAGAGCAAGAAATGAATAAACAGTGAGGTGTGAAGCTGGATGATCAATTGCTCATGATCAGTAAGAAGTAATGAACTCTAGAAAATTTTTTTATTCTGTTGTTGAAGTGAGACTATAAATACAAAAAAATTTCTTTATTAAATAGACTTTGTTTAGCCAAGTTGCTTTTCCTGTTGTTATTTTTTGCAGATAATTGATAAAAGTAAGAGGGATCCCTCAGAAGAAATTGAGATTCTCATGCGTTATGGACAACATCCAAATATTATTACTTTAAAGGATGTATGTACCTCTTTTTCTCTGCTACCTCTTATTACACAGTAGTCAATAAGTAAATATAGAGGTAGGGAGTTTACTGGGATTTATTAAATTTGTTTTCCGTAGTAAAATAGGAGAGCAGTACATATAGTAAAGTGTTGAGTATTTCAAATTATGACATTGTCCTGATACTGATTTTCTTCTAAATGCTTTTTAGTTAGCTTGAAGTGAGAAATGATGTAAAGGTTAGAAATGTTGTATTTCCACTTACTTCAAATGAGTAGCTAATGTGTTGGTAATCTGAAAAAGCAGTTACATGTTGTCCTGCATAAGCAAAGTGCCAGCAGCTAAAATTTGTCCATGGGAGGGAAGAGCAATAGGGAGTGGTAGGGCTACTCTCCTGTTACAGCAGAAGTTCCTAGACTGAAAAAAAAATATTTAATTCCGAGTCATGAATTAACGTTCGATTACCTCGATGTCTCACAGAATGACACATAAGCTTTCTTATGCTTCATGCTTTAAGGCTCTTGAATTGCAGAATGAAATTTTTCAGTCCCTGCTGTTTGTGCTTGAAGTTCATATGTGAATAGGTGAAGAATCTAGTCTGTAATTTTCATTTATCAGGATGTATAATTATAGATGATCTTTTAATAGATATGTGTGTATTTATGTATGTATACACTTGTTAAACTTCTCATCAGGTATATGATGATGGCAGATACATATACCTTGTCACTGAACTGATGAAAGGAGGAGAGCTGCTTGATCGAATTCTCAGACAGAAGTTCTTCTCAGAACGAGAGGCTAGCGCTGTGTTATACACTATAACTAAGACTGTGGACTACCTGCACTGCCAAGGGGTGAGTGATTTCTTCTATGACATAGCTTCTTTCACATTTCCTAGAATTAACAAATGCCTTTTGTTATGTGCTTTGCTTGGCTTGTTTTTATGGCAGAAAGGAAGAAGATTTCTGAGTATTTTATGACAAAGGTGAACAATATAAACAACTCGTCCTGTTATTCTGGCAAGTCCTTTTGACTCTACTTTTACAGTTTATGAAACAGCAGATACTTGTTCTCTTAGGCTTTTTGGCAAATGGTTGTGTTAGTTCCAGTTGCATTATGAGCCAGCAGGCTTTTTATGACATTACTTGAGCCAGAATTTTTGTTACTTTAAAGTTATGTAATTGTATAGAACTGTTAATAAGTATATTAATCTAGAGAATAGCTTTTATAAATTGCAAATTACATACAAATAAATGTACATGCAACTTCTAAATGATGGATTTTAAAATTTCTTTGTTTGAAGGTAGTGCATCGAGACCTTAAACCTAGTAATATTTTATATATGGATGATTCAAATAATGCTGATTCTATCAGGATTTGTGATTTTGGATTTGCAAAACAACTTCGAGGAGAAAATGGACTTCTTCTGACTCCGTGCTACACCGCAAACTTTGTGGCACCAGAGGTATCTTAAGCTGCCATGCTGTTTTTGATGCATCAAGTACTTAAACTTTTTAGCAGTGCTTTAAAAAAAAAAAAAATTCTGCTAGTTTTCCTCAAATATAATTATACGTACTTTATAAACACTGGTGCATATGTTTATAATAAACCCGCTTTAAAAGTAGCAGAATCTACCCTCTAAAATGAGATGTAAGCCTGTTGAGAATCCTAAGAGGTTATGTTCTGAGGACAAGAAATATTGTTGATAGTCACTGTAACCTGTATATTGAAAAATAAATAATCAAACCTCTGAAATTATCCTGGGATTGACTTACCCCTCCTTAGGCTGTGTAGTGGTATGGGTTTGGGGTGTTTTTTTAATATGTGAAAAGTCTTTAACACTCTTTGTTTTATAGGTTCTCATGAGACAGGGATATGATGCTGCTTGTGACATATGGAGCTTGGGTGTTCTCCTTTACACAATGTTGGCAGGGTGAGAAATGCTTCTTGGCTCTTTTGTTTACCTAAACTTCCAGCATGCTGCATGAATCCATGCTTTCATTAAAATCATGAGATATTACCTCATTGGTTTGAATGCAGAATGACAAAGACACTGAAGTGGAACAGGAAGCTATAAGCAAATGTATACAAAAACTAGGCTTATCTTACAGGTAGGTTCAAAGCTTCTCTCTTCTACAGTGCATGACTGGGAGATGCCAAAGATGCTCTCCAGTTTCCAGGAGAGAACTTAGTCTGTGAAAGTGTGTGGTGGTCTTCTTCTTTCTCCTGCCTCTTGTCCTCCCCACGCTAGTAGCCTTGTAGTCCATCTTCTTGTATATCCTGCCACAGGCTGGACTCCTGGCCCTTCTGTAGAACACACTGGCTTGTAACCTCTTAAGTTTTCTAAATCTCTGAACTTTCATTAAGCACCATGAAGCGTTCAGTGGCCAAATGATAAAAGGTTTTCTGAGTTTTGCTCTAACAGAAGAATAGCGGTATTTATCTACAAGAAAAAGGTCTATCTATTGGAAACTGTTTCTCTTGATAAATTTGTACTTCTCCATGTAAAACCACCACCACCACCACTACAGTTCCGTCTTCAAAACTCAGATTGCTGTATGATTTAAGTGCAAGTATGCAGATATTGGGCAGTATACTGCCTGCACGCTTGAGAAACATTGTTTGAACAAAAGGCAGGTTGAAAGTATGGGGAAGAAATGGTCCAGCATGAATTCCTATGTTTCCATTTCATTACTCTTAAACTCATCAACTGAAAGACAAGAGCTAACTGGCTGGGACACTTCCTAAACCTCTGTTGATAATGCTGGTTGATCTTTCTTCTATGCAAAGCTTTCAAAGTACTAAGATAGAATGTATTAAGCTTAATTATTATGGTTTGCAAGCTAATTTGAAATCTAAGGGGTATTATGATACAACTACTTAATCAGAGTAAGATTTGGGTTTTATAGTTAAAACTAACTTGGTACTAGCCTATGATCATAGGAGATGCCAGAACATCATAATACATACTTAAGTGCTTCAGATTGGTTTTCAGATTTGTCAGTTTAATTCTTTCGAGTTCATCACAGTAGGATTTGTAGAAAGTAAGCCAAATGTACAGGAAACCCTGTAAACTGTTATAAGCCTCCAAAACTAATGATGTTGTGGTTTAAGCCTCCCAAACTCACTTAAGTAAATAACTATCATGAGAATTTTCTTGTAGCTTTTCCCCAAATGATAGATGTGTGTATATTGTGCTGAATCGCTGTCTAATTAAATGCACATACCTTAAATACAATTTTACTCCAGCTTTATTGGGCCATTCTGTTAGGGTACTGTTCCAGGTTTGGATTAATTTACATGCTCTGGTAATCTAGCGTAATTTGTGTTTATGAATCACTTCTATTTAACTTGAAAGTCTGCACTGGTTAGAATGCATTATTAAGAAACTAACTTAAGACATCTTTTTAGCCTGCATTTGCCATTTATTCTACTTGATTAACCACAATTATGGGGGAAAGAAAATAATACAGTTTGGAAGATGAAATGCTAATGTGAGAAGTATTTAATAGTATATAGTGTGTTTCTGCCAGCAGTGGGATATCTACTCAGAATGATTCACGAGATTTTTACCAATTACTTGCAGCTTCTTACGTATAACGAGGCCATTTCGGTTTTTGTTCTTTCGACAGCTATACTCCATTTGCCAATGGTCCTAACGATACTCCAGAGGAGATCCTGGTACGGATAGGCAGTGGAAAATTCTCTTTAAGTGGAGGCAACTGGGACACTGTTTCAGATGCAGCAAAGGTGTAAATGTGTTTTGTTTTGTTCTTCTGTTTTTTATAGAATTCAAATGAACATCTTCTGAACTGGATAAAACAGACTAGTCTAACACAGTAGTTTTCTATTATTACCTGCAAACTTTATTGCAATGAAGATCATCTAGTCCAACCTCCTGCTCAAAGCAGGGTCCGCTGTGAGATCTGACCAGGTAGCTCAGGGCTTTATTCAGTCTGACTTTAGAAACCCCCAAGGGTGGAAACTGAACAGCTTGCCTGGGCAGCCTTTTCCAATGCTTGGCTGCTGTAATGAGGAAAAAGCTTCTCCTAATTTCAAGCCAGAACATCTCTTGTTTTACTTTGTCTGCTGTCTCCATTCCTTTGGCTGTGCTGACTAAAGGAATGTCAGCGTTCTTGGATGCCCGGTCACACTGGTAGTTCAGGTTCAGTTTGCTGTCTACCAAAACCTCCTGGTCCTTCTCAGCAAAGCTGGTCCCCAACCAGTCTGTCCCCACCCCGTACTTTGGGGACAATTTCTTCCTTTCCAAGTGCAGGACTCTGCATTTGTCCTTGCTGAATTTTGTACGGCTCTGGTTAGCTCATTACTCCATCCTGCCTAGGTCCCTTTGGATGGCCACCCTGCCCTTGAACTCATTAGCTCTTTCCTCACACCTCCAATTTGGTGCCCCACTGCAAATTTGGCAAGAGTGCACTCCCTTCCTTCCCCCAGGTCACTGACAAAGATTTTAAGTAAGATGGGTCCCAATGTAGGCTTTTCTAATCATGAGGGGTTTTTTTTATTCCTTGTTTTTGTTGGCTTGAAATCAGGTGTTTGTGGGATTCCTTAAATGGAAGGATGGCTTTTTACAATTATCTGTTAGTTCTAGTAGCTAACCAGTCTTGTATTAATAGGTTAATTTTTTTGTAGCGCAATTTCTTAAATGTTGTTCAATGCTGAAGTCATCAGGTCTTTTGTCTTTGTTAGTACTTTCAGCAATTAAACTAGTACTTTAACAACTGAATATATCTGGACATCTTGCCAAAAATCTCGATCAGCTTGATTATGCAGCTGTCCTTTTTATTTAAAGACTGCATCTCTCATCAATTGCTGTATGTGTTCTCTGGGTTTAGCGTTGGCCTGGTCTGTAGGTATCTTAGTCACCAGTGTTACCTTCTATAAAGCTTGGCATTAATATTAAATCTTTTTCCTGATACTTTGGAACTGCACAATTTGTTCATTTTAGGAGTGATTCAGAATACTTGTTGGCTAATGCTGTCTTAGCGCAAGTAATTCACTTCTGTATATTTAAGAATGCTTAACATTTTGTACCTAAAACAAAGGGAACATTCTGTCAGCTTGTTCATATTTTGTTTTCTTTCAAGCTATTCCTGTCTCTGTTCTGTGCCCTTCCCACCCAGCTCTTCTTTTGACCAATGTTGTAATTAGTACCTTATTGCTAATGCTTCTAAACAGGCAAAAACAAGTGTCTATTTCTGCTGGCTTTACTCTTTATATAGCTCACTGAAGGAAAAATTCTTCAATAGTATATCACTATATATGAATTTAATTGTAATATGTAGTCAGTAGACCCCAAATGTGTAGTACAAATGAGATGGTTGCAAATAATAGCTTTCTTCCATAATATCTATCTGCTAAATTTTAATAGGATTTCTAGTCTTTTAAAGATTATATTAATAGTAACTGTTGTGTGTTTCATATTTCAGTTAAGTTTCTTTATGATAAAGGCTTGCTCTGTTAAACAGATTAAATAGTACAACACATTGTTTTCAGACTTCTGTGGTGTCAAGGCACGGAATGATCCAATTTATCTGCTGATTTTTTTCTCTGTGTGTGTTTGCATTGTGTTAATCGCTACCACATAGGGTACTTTTTCATTGCTGCCATAATGAATGCTTTAAAGTCTGTATATAGGATTATTTTAACTGAATAGATGTGCGTTTTTCATTTTCATCTAGGACTTGTTATCACATATGCTTCATGTAGATCCACATCAGCGGTATACAGCAGAGCAAGTATTAAAACATTCGTGGATAGCCTGTAGGGACCAGTTGCCGCATTATCAACTGAACAGGCAAGATGCACCACATCTAGTAAAGGTAAAACAACCTGGAGGCTGAATGTTGCTTGAGCTGGTGGATGTGCAATGAGTTGGGTTGCTTTTAGAGCTACAGGCAGGACTTTTTTTTTTTTTTTCCTCCTTAGAAAATAAATTAGCTTTCTTTTGTTTTTCCTGGTACCTACATATTTAAGTTAGATAGACAAATTATTGGTAAACTAGTTTTAACTTATGTGTAAAGGAAGAGATTTTTTCGGATGTTTTGTTTTCAAAGATTGAGGTAACTTGGGCCATATAGAAACCAGATAAGAAAGTTACCTGAGACTACCACAGGTCTCCCAGCATTCTTATTCAGGAAATCTTGGGATTTTTTTTGTATGACTGGCTCATATTGTGCTTTCCTAAAATAAATTAATAAACTACGCTACAGTTTTTCCACTGGTATTTTTGTCTCTCCGGTATATGTGTTTCTGACTTGTGACACAAAAACTTCCTACTGTATGTAGGCAGCTTTTACGTTGACTTCATTAGTTTTGTTGGATTCAAAAATAACGATCTGTGATAGCCAGTCTTAATTGTGTTGTCTTTGTAAGTCAGGACCTGAATAGCCACTTGGGTGGCTGTATTTGATAAATTGATGCTAATGTTGCTTGGAAGGTACTAATTCTGACCCACATTAAAAAGTTACTCCTACATCTAAGGTATGTGAAAGAAAAAGAAATGTCAGACACCCAAGCTTACAAACCTGAAGGATTCAGGAATAAATGGGTTTTTTTTGAAAACAAACTTTAGAGAATCTCCATGACCTGCCATAAGTCCTGTTTTTTTAATAGTTAATTAAGAATTTAATATTAATTTGTTTTATTTTCTGATAAAAATTACCTTTACAGCCTTTTATATATTTCATTGTTCTCTAGGGAGCCATGGCTGCTACATATTCTGCACTGAATCACAAGACATTTCAGCCAGTGTTAGAGCCTGTTGCAGCCTCAAGTTTAGCTCAGCGACGGAGCATGAAAAAGCTAACATCAACAGACTTATAGATCCACTGGGACACCTTAGCAACAGAAGCAAGGGGAAAATCCAATAAGTGGCTCTATTTTGCCTGACCTGTGATCAAAAGGCATCTATGGTTTCCTGCTACACTACTTGAATTCTGTAAAAGTCCTTTTTTTAAAAAGAAAAAAAAAATCCACAGGTTCATACTGTGTTTTACAGGCCGTATCTGTTAAGTTAATTTAAGCATCAGGTATACCATAATGAATTTCTCTACACTGTCCTTTAAGAGATCTGTTGCAAATATTCTTTCACATTCTGTATAGTTTTGCTGGGTTCATTTAAAAAATGGTTTAGGGGACCGTTGCCAATGACCAAGTTGTACATAAAGTGTCAGTGTAAGTTTTTCTTTTCTTCACACCTTTAGACCCTGTTGTGAAGGACAAATTCTTAATTTTGTAATTGGGCACTTAATTCATTCAACTTAATTCATTTAACTTGTTCATTACTGTTATGAAAAGCTGACTAATGTATTGTGCCAGTGTTAAATGCATTAGTGTTAATTTGGAAGGTCTGCGTTTGCATGGTGCCGGTAACTGATAAGTTTATGTGAAAATACAAACGAACAAAAGGGATGTGTAAGATTCTGCACTTTACCCATAAACTTAATTTGATCACTTGTGACCCATAAGAAATGATGGGTAACAAATGGCCTCTTACAGGAAAACGAACGTTTCTGGTTGTTACCACAAATGGTATTGTGTCGTGCACTGAGCTGGAGAAGGTAATTATGTGTATAAACTGTCCAAATTAAGGATCTCTAACATTGGTACCACTTTTAAGACAACATCATGCAATCTAATACTTTTTGTTATTTATATTGTCTATCCATCAGTACAATGCCTATGTTACTGTTTCCTCAGCAGTCGTTTCCACTGAATATAGCCAATATTAAGTTTGTTTGGCATACAAGACAAACTGACACTTTATTATAACAAACTTGGCATGTGGATTTTATTTTTTATTTATTTGATTTTTATAGATTGTTGCTTCTATCTGAATCTCTCGCGGCATGTACAAATATTACGGAACATAAATGCAAAATTCTATTTGCCTAATTGTAGAGGTAGCTTGGGAAAATAAATAAGCCTTGCAGTGTGCCCAGATAAGGGAATTCTGACCAAGAAATTTCACAGTTACGGACAAGTTACTGACAATATCCTGTTGCCAGCACTCACTTGCCCTCTGTGCTTGCTGTTGGGACTTCAGCTGTTTCTAAATACTGTGATGGAGAGGAAATTAATTTCTGGGCCAGAATTATCTTGGGGTTTTCTGACTCCAAACCCATGCTAGCTGCTAGTAGACAGGGACCTAATGCATCAAGAGATGATGAGCTCCAAAGTATTTTCAAAATTTGTAGACACTACTGTGCAATTGTACTGTCATAGTAGGATGATACGCATTTTAAATATTAGGTATATTAGTGACCAACAATTAGACTGTGAACACTTAGAGAATCCAAATGACCAAAAATCAAATGTAGTTCAGACTGATTTGCCATTGTTGAATTTCCTGTTCCCAGGTACATTTGGTAGCCAATTAATAAGACACCAGTGATGGCAGAACTTGGCATTTCAAGACAGGAAAAAAAGCTTTCAGGAGAATTCTGGCCCAACTGCCAAGAGTGGCAGTAGTAACTCGGATCTTAAGAGGCAGAGGGTGCTGGCTGGTTTTTGCTTATACCTGTGAAGTACTTGGTGGCATTGGAAGTACTATTAGATAAGCTGCTTTCTTTTGTTGTGGTGGGGGAAGATGGAAATTATCTGGCCAAATAGTTAGGTATGAATATATGTAGATTTGAGACTTAATGAATATAGCAAACATAGGTGTGCTATTTGTATCATGCAGAACATACCCCATACTAAATTTCTTGAGTGTTTGATAGATGTTGGAAGCTTTAGGGGCCATTTGTGCCTAGTTTTGAGGTGCCTGTTTGAAATGCTTGAAAGCTTATCAAAGAACACAACTGCTTCTTAGAAAGCTTACTGTTTAGTACAAAAATCTGCCCCTTATGCAGCTGGTTCATCCTTGTTTTCATTACTGAAGACCTTTTTCAGCAAGAATGCCTGTAAACCTTTTGTCTACAGTCTTATTGGTATAATTTTTTTGTAAACTTAAAAATGACTGCCAGAAGAATTTGAATTCACTCTAAGGAAAAAAAAAAAGGCAGTGGAAATAAAGCCCCCTTAGCCAAGGTGAAGGTATAATGTGGGTTGAAACGTAGTAGTAAAAACCATGTTAGGGATAGAGGGTATAATGCAAGGCGTGGTACACAACTAAAATGTCAAACTTGAATTGTCTTCAGCTTTCCCGTAAGGTAGTAGCTGGTCTTTAATGGTTTTATTCATGAATCATTTAACAGTGTTTATACTGGTATTTTCTTTTAGCTTACTTAGGAAGCACCACATTATAAGCACCTTAAAAGCATTTTGCCATTTTGCACAAAAGCAGTTGTAAGCAGCTGAAGGTGCTTCAGTTCTTGGTGTGCAACACAAAGGTGGTAAGAGGAAAAGTACACAAACAAGATGGATAGTCTGATTCTTAGCAAAGAATTTAAAACATCTTCTATGAAGTTATCCCTGCTGGTTTTGTATCACTACTAGCCTTTAGAGCAAGTGGTACTCCTGGGGTAAAAGCAAGGTCTCAGTGACTGCAACATTACAAAGTTGTCTTATCACAAGGAAAATGTGGACAAACACCTTTGTTATATCTGACAGGCCAGTGTACGCTGGTATGCCAATTTTAATCCTTAATTTGGGGGGAAGAGTTCACTTGCTACGTGTATGTCAGCATATCAGTCTTTGAAACATTTTGGATATGCAGGGATGCAAAAGAGTTCACTTGCAGTTTACTCTCACTATATAGTACTTAATGAGCATCCTCTTTGTGATACTTTTGGAATTTCTTGCGTACTTCTCGTCCTTTTTTTTTTTCAAACTTAGGTTTTGTTCAATTAAGCAATTATATAGAAGTAGCATGGTTTGCTCATGAGTAATCAGTTAAATGTTTGAAATGGAAGAAAACTTAATTTGAATGTGCTCTTGGCTGGAGTGAAAGGTTAGTGTAAATGGTTTCACATTCATATCATCTCTGCACAGTTCAAGATTACAAACTAGTTATGATCCTACTTATTTACTTTTTATTAAAAAAAGAGTGAAATTTTTACAAAGGCTTATAATTACAAAGGAATAGGCATACATACTATGTATTTAGAGGAATTTTCAGAGAACCAATTAATATCTTAAATGATACAGTATTTTGGATATGGCTTCTGTTACTGCCAGCAAAATAGCTTCTACTCTAATGTTTGGTAATGGCAATTATAAATAAGGGCTAGTTCTCAAGTGCACGTAGAGCCTGATATGTTCTCACTAAAGCTGGAGCAGGCTCATGATGAGTCTTGCTGTTCTTTCACCCCTTGGATATTGCAATTTCTATCTTCAGTTATCCTTTTGATAAAAAGCGAGAAACTCTATTGTATTCCTGTTATGTATCCAAAAACTACACAGTGGCATCAATATCAGCCAGTGGTGCATAACGAAGAGTGCCCATACCCGAGAGCATTACGATGGGTGGATTCGTTTAAGCCACTGTTTTGTGGCTTGTGTAGTCTCAATGCCGTTGTTAGCATGTTGTGTTTTTCCCATTATGCTTAAAACTGGTAAATTCTTTCTGACCACATGAAGAGCCTAAGGTGTAGGTGGTCTAAGCGTACTGTCTGAGGCCTGTGTTGTAGTATGGTTTAAATGTTCTCCTTGCATCCAGAGAAGGTATCCAAAACCTCACCCAAGTCAGTCATACTGAGCTCGAATTCTGTTTTCCATGTTTTAATTCGTTTTCCAAAGCTAATCTTCATGTCCAGTAGTTAAAATGATCTCTGGCAAACTTCAACAATTGAAAGTTACTTGCAGTATACTTATAAACTGGTTATTTGCAGTGACAGATTGCTGCATCCAGTACTCGGCGCTCTGCCCTCAAATGTTACAATTAGAAAGTTGAGATAGCTTGTAAGAATTGAGTTAAATGAATCGCACAGTGCTGTAGTAATTACCCTGATGTGTATCAATGAAATTAGGCTAAAACATCAATGCAAACATGGTGGGTTTTGTACTTCTGTAGCACTTAAGTTTTTCAGTCCTATCCAGAATTAGAAGTTTGCAAATATTTGTGGGAGGGAAGGGAGGAGCAGGTTTTTCTTAAAGTTTTCAGAAGGCTTCTGAAGCTGTGATAATGGAGTCCTTGCGTAATCCTATGGGAGCTCTATGTGACTAAAAAAAAAAAATAAACATTTTCTCCTTGAAAGTTTATTCAAAAACTTTCTTGGGTATGTAGTGATACCTGTTGGTAAGACGCCTATGCTGTCATTCATACCATACCATCCTTCTGCATTAACACCCCTTTAGTTAAGTACAGTCTGAATACTGTTTGTCTCTACTTCAGTGTATTTTTTAAATGTTTACTCCCCCAGATTATGTTGTTGTTGATAAGCCTACACTTCCCTTTGGGAACAGGAGAATGAATGCAAATTTTACAAAAAAACCCTCCCACCTTTAGTATATAGCTAAAGCTGACTTGAGTATTGTAATAACTTATGTAATTAGAAGTTCCCCCAAAATAATCGGTGACTGCTTTTCGTGAGATTTTTCCTATGTAATGAAAGCAAACTTTCTTTGAAAGCTTTAAAACATACTTAATTGATTATGTCTCTTAATTAAGATTTGGGCAACAGCTTATTACCAATAATTTGAATAACATTGGATCCTGTTTTGGGGTTTTTTTATGTGAGAACTGAAAGGATGCTTGAGGTGGATCTCCTTTGCAGGACAGAGTGTTCCTGTTTTGTGTGTTTTGCATTAGGCTTATGAGCAGCGTTTGCTAAGTAATTGCATTGTCATAATATCCCAAGCACTTTGGCATCTTGCACTGATACTCTGATTAGAGCTAAAACTCTTTTGGCACGTGACTGGCTATAAATCTCAATATACGAAAGGGCATTAATTGAAAACAGTGTGCAATGAATTACATGCTCTCTGAGGTACTTCAAAGATGAAACTATACAAAAGGTCCCCGTTATCAGATATTGTAACTCATTTCTTTCTCTAAGCATATTGTGGATTTTGTATCATACTGTATTTATTTCATTTAATTTTAAAAAAAATGTTTTCTTTAAAGCTCTGTATATATTGACATTAAAGTTTGCATTGTACTACGTTCTCTTCTCCTTGTAAGGCTGAATCTAGTAGTGCATTGTATGGTATGTTGTTTTTCTTTGCACTGTGCTGCTAAAAGATACTATTGCCTTGAATTACGACATGCCAAAGAACCTCAAAATTGTATTTATTTTTGTTAAACTTTGTGAATAATGATAAAGGTACAGTTTTAAATAGCTGGCAGTTCCTTGAGTACTAGAATAAAAAGGTTGCAAATTCATAATATTTTATAATTGACAAAAATCCATCATTTATGATTTGGAAGTTCACCAACTCCTTTTTTTTTTTAAATTGACATCAAAACCAGTGAGCGGACATTCCTAAATTAAATGTACTGTGAATTGCATTATTTGGTAAACCGTGCCAAAAATCTCACATACATCAAGAGCTGTTCATAAGTTTATACTCACAGTCAAGTGTTTCATGCCACACTTTCAATAAAACATACATTCACTGATAGGATTGATGTATTACTTTAGGGTGGGATGATCTACCTTCTGTATGTTTTTCAGTTATCTATTCAGATTTGACTTTATAAAAGAGGAAATAATTTTCCTGCAAAGATCTGGTCCTTTGACAATACAGGCACTTGGATTACGAATGAGAGTAATCGCATTAAAAAGTGACCTGCGCACCTGGTTGGAGTTAAGCATGTGCATCGGCACTGGTCCCATGTGAGGTCTCAGGGGCTGTAGTAGGTGGCTTTGCTTCCTGACGCCGCTTTGTCTTTGGATTTAAGCTGATAAATTACTGCAGATCATTGAACTCTTCTGTCCAATACATGAACTGTTACTGTGAAGCCAAATGTTGTGAGGACTCGCTGCTAGGTGACGGACCAGCTCAGTATGCAGCTACTAATCCCTGTCACGGGACAAGAATATGAGATTTTGATGTAATAGCATTGACGTTAAATTGGAGTATCTGGGTTTAAAATACCTTTAAGGTGTTTGGTAACTAGTGCTGCTGTTTGTATTCAAAATGGGTTACAGATACCTTATTTTTCAGTTATCCCATCAGTCCAAATATACAGAAAGGTTTTTTTCCACAATTGCCTGAAGTCAATCCATCTCCTGGATGATATTTGCTCACGAGGCACTTTTCTTACAAGCATTCAGGCCTGTCTGGCGATGGAATTGCCTGGCCCAGGGACAGCCTTTGCTGAAGGAGGGAGCTCTGAGGTCACCCGCAGACAAACCCCACAGCAATTTGGGGATCGGTTGATCAAGTCCTTCAGTAGGGTTTGGTTGTGGTTTCTTGTTTGCGGTTTGTTTTGGTTTTTTTTTTTTTGTTTTCATTAATAAATTGGTAACTGAAATAGGAAGGAAAAAGTAGGAGCTAAATGAGGACCAGGCTTCTCGTGGCAAAGAGCTTGCCCCTGCCCAGGAGTGCTAGCCCGCGGCGTGCTGGGGGGGCTCCAGGTGTGGGGCCAGGGCTTGGCAGAGTGGTGGTGGTAGTGGTGGTGGAGCTGGGGACTCCTGCAGCTGGAGAACAAACGGCAAAGCTATACCTTGAGCTGGGAAGAAGCGGGTGACTGAAGCCACATAGGAGGCAAGATGTGAAAAAGTTTGCAAGATGGTGGTGATTTCCTTGAAGGTAGGCAGGAAAGAATAACCAAATTGGACAAAAAGATTCATTTTAAAATGACAACCAAAAAAAACCCTGAAAACCCCCAACTTTCAGGTAGTGAGTTCCTGCAGGCTTCATGAAGATCTTCCTGATGGGAGAAGAGACGAGGCATGGATTAAAAAACCAAGCAACCTTACTTGTCAGATGCCAGCGAGTGTTTTCAGAAACCGAGGACAGGGACAAGCAGAGTGTTAGTAAGGAGACTACAGACTGCCTTAATTGCATCCTGCTCATTTGTTTTCCTGCAAACATTGGTTCGCAGAAGCTGTTTTCCTTCCCTGTGATTCATCTCTGAAGCTTTATGGCTGTAAGAGGCACCTTCCCCCATCTGTCTTTTGTGCTTTTATGGGCTAGAAAATGTTTTAAGGTGAAGAAAAGGCTCTCAAAGGTACTTCAAATATGCTTACTTCAGCTGAGTAGCTTTCCATAGGTGGTCACCAGATCAAGTTCGTGTCATGAGCAGCACAGCGTGTTACCAGGCTGGACATGGAGGAACTGGGATGTTGAGGAGACCGGAGTGTGCTCCTCCTTGAGCATCATCTTTCTGCAGTGATGGACCTCGAGGGTGGAGAGCAGGAGGTAAGGGTTGAGACCACGGTTAAATGATACACTGGTCAAAAATCCCGAACTGAGCTCCCTTTTCACACTGCTCCTTGTCTTGATGAAGTGAAGGTTAAGATTTGCTACGGAATGGGTTACGTTTCCCTTCTAGCAGGAAGCAATAGCAGGTGTCTGCTGGCATTAGCATCCTGCCAAAATACAGGTTTAACTTATTTTAATTTTTATTTAATAACTTTCCCCAGAAGTTCTGGGGAATTTCTCTTAAAAGAAAAAGGCTGGGCCTCCTTGTATGCCTTTTGGAAGACACCTAAGAAGACTCTTGTCAGAGGTATTTCACCGTGTCAAGTCCTCAGTGACTAAACAATAAGGTTTAATGCCCTAATAGTGGCTGATAGTGCAAACTGCTTTATTCCTCAACAGGTACGTTTCTGGGTCTCGTGGCTGTTGGCATCCAGGTTTGCGTCCCGGTCTCTGCTGAGATGTCTGAGGTTTGCGACTACAGATGGCTAGATTTCTCTTAATTTAAAGGGTCTTTTGTGATTAAACTGAACATTGGTCGCGTAGCAAGGCGTTAGAAACGGGTGAAGTGTCTTTTTCCGCTTCTTTTGGGCTCCGTTTAGTAGTTTTGTAGGTGAGAAAGCAGCGATGGCAGCAGGGGCGAAGCGCAGCTCGGGGAGGGTGCTGCAGAGAGAGGAGGCAATTCTTCCCCCGAGAAATGGTACCACTCGGGTACCCAAACACTGTCGGTGACATAATCCGGCTTCTATCGCGACTGCTGCCTGCGCTGCCCGCTCCGTCCAGGAGATGGAGGCAGCGCTCCGCCGGTTGGGGAATCTCCGGGGTTCGGTGGCCGGTAGGAAAAACGTTCAGAGACCGAAAACCTTCAGGTTACGGCTGAGGGATAACTGAGTAAGGAAGGTGGAATTCAGCTGCGTTATAGTAGTATTTGTTTGGTGTTTTTTTTCTTTTATTTATTTGGCTGTGCTGCGGAGAACCATCCGCTCTTCTCTTCCTTGCGGGATCGCTCCGGTGTTAATATCCCAGAAATATCTGCTGAAACGGTTTCAGCCCTGCTGTCCCGTAAGCAGTTCTCTGCTTTGCACCGAGGAGGAGGAGGAGGATGAAGCATGGTGAGGCCGGGATGGGAGCAGAGCCCACGGGCGTCTCGTGTGGGACCCACACGGACACCTCGAGTAGAAGTGTTCCACCGATGCTTCGATATGGGATTTGTCTCTTCTAACGCTTCACCCACTCTTCCATAGCAAAGTACAAAAGCTTCCGATCTGGAAACAGTAGCTAGAGGCAAATTTGGAAACTTCTGATCTAGAGCAAAACCCACCAAATCTGCAAAATACAGATTTTTTTTTTTTTTTGAGATAAATAGAAATATTTTGAGATCAAAATAGAGATCAGGTGTATATTTTTTGGCGATTTTTCAAAGGTATTGAACTCTAGCAAAACTGACTTAGGTACCTGTATGCTTGTCAATCGACTTTGTATATGTTTGCTATTTTCGTTAGGGAATTTATTGCAATTTTATATGTCATGATACTCCAGGGTTCAGCTAAATGCTACAATAGAAAAGCTTTCATTAAACCCTGCTAGTAAGGCAACAATTTAGGAATAAAAATTATTTAAGAGCTTGCCTTGCCAAGTTAGAAAAGCACATTTTCTGGTGTGCTGAAGGGTGACAAAGAGCCACCACTGCGCCGTGTCACCGTGTCCCATAAGGACTGGGGGGGTTGGGGGTGGAACTAGTAACTTGCTGCTTGACACTTCTCTTAAGTGTATGGGTTTTCTTCCGTCTTAATTTATATTTATTTATATCAGAGGCTGCCTCCGGGGGGGGGACATACATTTACTTCTAACACCAAATACGTTATCACTTGTGCTGGTCTTCAAATAAGGGTTTTCGTTGTGCTGCTCGGGCTCTGCGGTGCAGATGGGGGAGCAGAAAACGTACCTAGCATTAATAATCAGCTTCAGTTTGCTAATTCCCTCTGCACCAAACCGGGAACGTATCCTTTAGCGGTCTTGCTAATTTTCTGTGCCTTGTGGAAAATGATCAAACTTAAAAATAGCTGAAAGAATTAATTTAAATGCACTGGCAATGGTTGTCAGAGTTGGAATATGCCACCAGAAGGGCAAATTTGAGGAAATTAGCAACGTAACTAAAAGTTCCCAGCAAACTACTGACAAAGGCAATGTAAACTTGGTTTCAAATTAATTATTGCAAATAAACATTTGAAATGCTACAGGCCAAATTAATATTTCAGAATTCTTCACTATTTATTACTGTGCTTAATTTTCTTACTTAAATATATTTTGGGCCTAGGGCTGTTAAGAATTTAATTTTTGAGGTACTTTAATGAATTATAAAACATGTTTTAAACAGAAATGAATAACTAATAAATGCCAAAAGTGATTAATTTTCTGAAATGTGGAAAGGCCTTTGTATTTAATTAAAAAAATTGCCCTAAATTGTTGGAAAGTAAAGAGAAAGAAAATACAAAGTGGATCAATTGAAGTTTTGATTAACTTACTAAATCACAACTTGTTTTCCCTTTGCTGTGGCGTGGCTGGGGTGGGGAGCCCTGCTTCATCATGAGCATCTCCTGCATCCCCTACACGCTGCCCCGCTTCAGTGTCGTAAATAAAGAGGCAGTAAAATGATGCTAGGGGTGAGACTGAACGAAAAATGTAGCAAAATGAATAAAAAAACCATCATAAACATCCTTTTATTTTTTTTGAAAAGTCAGGAAAAGAAATTCCCTCTGGAGGAGACCTCTGGACAGGTTGCTGGTGGAGGCTGTGTGAAAGACGGACGATTCGAGGACTGGTCCGGGTTAAATAGGGCGCGTTTCTACAAGGGGTTGTTCACAGATGCAGGGAAATTAACTGACTTAATGCACAGAAGCAACTAAGAAAGAAGTGACTTATGTTAGGGGGTAAGTTATCAGGTAGCAGACACCCAACTTTACCTTTAAAATACGTGACGTGTAGTAATTCGAGTGTCTTTTGGGTGACTCGTACCAGTATTTGCTGCCTGATCTGCTTCTGCTTTTTGCAGGTCACCTTGCTACAGGGGATGAGTCGGGACTGAGAGTGGTGAGATTGGATTTAATTAGCAGCACTTGCTCTGTCGTAGTTACCTGATATAGTTCCCAGTGTTGGGTTGAAGCTGGGATGCTCCTGAGCCTATTTGTTAGGATTTGGCAAAACATTTCCTATAATACAAAGATAATTCTCGCTGTCTTGATTTTAAGGAATAGTGCTCCCTCTGCATCCTTCCCTCGCGGTGCTGTTGGGAAAGCAGTGCTATAGGATATCTCATACATCGGGGCTCTGTTGTTTGTTTTGGCTTGAGTCAAACAAGCTTCCCACTGAACTCTGAAATACCCTCGTTGTGATGCTTCTTTCCGGCTGGGACACAGTTATGGTTGGGTGGGGTTTTTTTCTGATAAAACCATGATCTTTTAATATTGAAAAGCAGCTCTAGAAAGTAGCTTTGAAGCAGAAATATACTTTTGGGGAAACTTCTCCCCGGCACTGGGGAAGAGCCGCTGCGTGGTTCGAGCCGAGCTGTCCTTGGGGTGGTGGGGATGGTGCCCGGGAAGGTTTTGCTCTACAGGAATTTGTGGACCCATTTGGCTCCAGGCTGTAAAACAAGAGATGTCAACCTTTTCTAATGCCGTTAACGCTGAGGTGGGTGCATATCCGTGATTTCGAGCTATTCTTTACAGGTCATATTCTTAATATTAAGCCTTGTGGGTGCTGGACCCCCCTCCCGCGATGCTGGGACACCCTCTGCACCCCCCCGGAGCTGCAGATCTATCAATTAAACCAGCTCCTCTGTCCTCTATAAATAAGTAAGATGGGGCATTTTACTGCAAGATGACGCTGGGGAGGAGTGAACGAGCAGCGTTCAGTCAGTGCCGATATTTGGGGCTCCCTTGGATGCCATCTCCCTGTGGAGGAGGATCAGGGGACACACCGCAGTGGGTGCCCGTGCCCCCTCCCACCCGGGTACCACCATCATCGGTGAGGGGCACCCGTGGAGAAAGACAAGTTTGAATTCCCCCTTTCAGTCAAATCCCGTCAGTCCGGAGAGAAAACCGCCTTACCAAGGGCGCAGACCTGGGCGCGCTGCCCGTGGCCCCGTGGGCACCCGGTGTTTTGGGGGGGTCCCTCCTGGCAGGCCCCGGCAGGGGCTGAGCCCCGGCTCTCGGGGGGATGCTGGTTTCGGGTAGGCGACTCTGGTTTAACCTGGGAAAGGTCGTGATGGCGAATCCTTCCTTTAGCGAGATGATTTCCAGAGAGGGAGGTGGAACGCTGGCTCCTGTTGCTCCCTGGCTTCCCTCGGGGGTTGTGTTGGGGAGCCGGGGTGGGATTTTTGAGCGTTGCTGACGATTTTCCCTGCGTGGGTTTTGCTGTGTGGCCGGAGCGAAGGGGGCGGCCAGGGGCGATGCCAGCTGCATGCGCCGCGGTTTGCTCCTTTTTTCTAAAAAACCCCACGGATTTCCTTCTGCAGCAGCCCCAGCGGGTGCGGGATGGGACGTGGTGGCAGCAGTCGTCTGGGTGGCCGGAGCGGGAGGTGGCTTTTTTTGATCAAAGACGAAAACCAGCGGGTGCTGTTTGCCAAGCTGGGGCCGGGACGGCCGCGGGCTCAGTGCTGATGGCCATCCCGTGCCACCGACGTGTCCCCGCCGAGGCAGCCCCTGGGATGGAAAAGCTGGCGTGGTGGAGGCTGTTTGACCATCTGGGGTCTCGGGATGATCCTGGTTGCGGAAGATAATTTCTTGTTATTAAACATCCCCAAGCTGCTCGCATTGGCCAACAACCTCTCCCGTTCGTGCCGGGCACGAGGACCTGCTCCCTTCGCCGCTGTCTGGGGAGACGCGCGTGTTTTGAGCTCGGTTTTAAATCAGGGAAGCAGGGTGACCCTTTTAAATACTCACGGTAACTTTACGGGCATGTAAGTCTGATGGCTTTGAACGAGGCTTTGTCCCTGGCCGGCACGGCTTCGGAAACGCCAGAGAAAAATTCATCCCTGGCTGTCGTGTTAAATGAACATTTGCAGTATCTGAAAATTGGACAGAAGGTAGAGAGAAGCATAGAAAAAAGAAGTTTTAACTTGCATGTGACATTCAGGTCTAGACATATTTGGATGATGGAAATTGTCTTGTAGCTTTTGAAGTCAATCAGGAAAAAGTTGTTCGTTCTCCAAATTTTTTAATGTGCTCTAAACATGTAGCAAGTCGCGTATCGCTAACGACCTGAACGCTAACAACAGTAATACGTGCATACTGTTGTAAATAAATATAACAAACCTTAACATACTTTGTTGACTTAAAATTACATTTTTGGCTAAATATCAGCTAAGCTGTCATGCTCTCCTGCTGCAAACCCTGTTCCATTTAGTCTGTGATAGCAACGCCCAGGGTACAGCCCCAGCTGAGCTCAGTCCGGACCTGAGGCGGCTTTGTGTCGTGCAGTGGATCTCTGTGTTAGTGGGTTATGGTCTGGAGAAAGCTGGAACCTGGGGGAAGACGCTTTATTCCTTCTCCTTCAGCTGAGAACAGGTCGGTCTCTGTGTTTCCATGTTCATCCTGCTTTGCCTTTCGGGATTACCTTAAGTTTTAAGATTAAGTTTTTGGGAAACTTGCTGCTGAGGACTTGCGTGCTCCATTGCCCTGCCTTGCTCCATCCCCCTGCTCTGGTGGCCGACGCTGATGGCGTGTCATCGCTTTCTCTGACGCAGTTTTCTTCTATGAGTCCGTTTGCCACGTCCTTCAGATAAGGCAGTGATACAGAAGTGGATACAGCCTTGCTCTGAACTACGGCTAGCTGGCTGAACAGCAGTTTACCCTATTTAAAATTGGCATTACTAAACTTTTCCTGGAATACTACAACATCAAGGATACATGATTTTATAAGCCCATAATTTTTCTGACTGTTTTAACGTGTTTGCTTTTATCTAAGTGCAAAAACTAGCTGTAAGAACAAAGACGTTTTCCTAGTTTAGGTGAGCTTTTAATTTAAATTTTGAATGTGGGGCTTGTGTAATGCTTAAAATTATATGAGCCTCATCTTGACATGGGGATTTATGTGCACAGCTTCCTGCGTGTTGAGATGAGAATATCTATCATTAATTTTTGTGGCTTGAAACCGAGCTTGATTTAGATGCTTTCTTCCCAGGGGAAGAGGCATTTTATAAAATCACCGCAGTGGTAATTGTTTGGAGTTCAGAGTGAACTAACTTAAATTTCACATGAATCAACTGTGTACTGTAAATGATTTATGCCCTAGCAAATGCCTTCAAATGTCCTTACAAATTATACAGAGCTAAGAATAGGATGATTTGCTGCCAGTGGCACTTTGTAGACTATTCAGCAAAAGTGTTTGCTTGCAGATCTTGTTGTAGGAAGGTCCTGCTCATCAATGGGGTCAATAAAAAAACAGATTCCTTCTGAATTCTCCATTCTTGAGTGGGCAAAAATGCACACACGTGGATATATTATCCCAGAAGCTCTTCTACAAGGATTTACCTCTTAGCAGGGGTTAGGTTTACACCTTATAGCCACCGTTTCTCTGCAGAAGAAGACACAAAACCTTGGACAACCAGAAATGTAAATGCTCAGCAAGGCTAGAGGTCTGACAAAGGTGTCCCTGCTAACTGTTTTCCAAAGGTGTGAAGAAGACCGGGGAGAGAAGTATTATTTGAAATGCAAAGATAAAACCCCCGTACGCAATTTAGTACTTGGATGAAACTAGAAAGGCAAATTTAAAATAAAACATCAAACAAAATTTCTTAATGGCTTAGAGGATAAAGCTATTATAAAAAGGCATCATCAGGAAAGAAACACTAGAAAATCAGTATATCTAACTGTGAAATTTTGCATTTCTTGGCAAGTTTTTTTAACCTGCTATATTTTTTCCCTTATTTTTTTAACCTGGGATCTATAGGAAAAGGATAAAGACTTTTTTTTGTTCTTTTTCTCTGGGCTTTGAAATTTCTTAAATTCTTTTTACTTTGAAATTATTTTTCTTCAGAGCCTTTTGAATGCTTGAATTGATTTCTGTTTCTTTTCTTATTAATGCAACCATTCAACCAAGAAAACTTTGGAGAAGAGAGATCTAATTTACAGACCTACCCTAGTGAAAAGAAATAAGGTGAACAATCAGCTGGACCATCCAAAGGATTATTACTATTTCAACGTAAGCTATTTAAGAAAATGCCTATGGGGAAATATCTGGAAATGTAATAACTTAATCCTAAATATCATGAAAACAAAGCAAATAACTGAGTATATTGTAGAGACTGAGAACATGAGACAGACGTTTACCCGGGAGGTTTGGTTTAGGCAGGCAGAAAGTTTTTGTTTTGCTGCAATCTGGCCCTGAAAAAAAGACTGTCCTGAAGCTTGCCGTGATGGCATGTAGGTTGCTGGTTTACCGGGGAAAAAGTTTGGGGTTTTTTTCTTTTTTTTTAAGTGTCTTGACACTGTAGTACTCGCATATGATGTTCTTTAAGGCCAGAGGGATGACTGATCATAAAGGTGATGTTGAATTCCATAATGTTTGCTATGGCAAGTGCTGAGTTTCTGGTTGAACTAAGGCTGACACTTACATATAACTTCTCTTCAGTTTAAAGATTTTAAATACCAAGGATCCTGCATGCCCTTCTTTGATGATGTGTTACCTGATGTTTTAGAAGTGTGAACCTTTCTATCTGGGTTATATTGTAAGTGTATCAGGAATTATGTGACTCCATTACAACTGACGTAAAATTTTGTTGTTGTTGCTATTACTTTTTACCTTTAACCGACCATTTTCATCCTCCTTTTATTAGCTCTGTCAAAAAAAGGGCTTCTTTTTCTAGCTAATCTTGGAAGAGGGACATAAAGCTGAACACAGAAGAGAATTTTAGGGATTGAAGAGGAGATGGATGCAGCCCCAGGGAGAGTGACAGCCAGCGAGTCTGGTCGATGCGCACTAAGTTTTTGCCCGTACGTGGAGGTGGCGGCAGGTCGGGCAGCGGATGCCCAGACGTTGGGCGCCTTGAGGGTATTTTGACGTCCCTTGTCAGAGCTTCGCCACTGATCGACGGAGGGATCCTGGCAGAATCGATCGCCGCAGGATCGCCTACGATCGCGAGTCTCAGCTCGCCAACTGCCCACCCCTACGACGCACCGTTCCCCGAGTCGAGCTCGCCCGCCCGCCGCGAGGGAATGGAGCCAACCGGGGTAAAGTCTGACTTTGTTGTAGAGATGTCAAGAAAACCTGCGCTCTGCCCATTGCCAGGCCTGTGCGGAGCAATTATTCATGCTGGAGACCCAATGCTAGGAGACATGGGCTCAGAGAGAGGGAATGTCTAGTACTGGTAGGACGAGATCATTGTGCTGCAACTTGAATGAAAGGCATTTTTTTTTTCATAACAAAGATAAGACAGGCTGTGAAAGACACTTTTTTCCACGAAGGAAGAAGGCGTTATCCTGCTTAAATGATTTAGACAGACTTTTATTTTCTAGGAAAGCCATGAGTCTCTTCATGGATCATTGTCTCCAGACTGAGCTGCTCAGTGAGACCTTTCGTCTATGGAAAAGACACCCGAATAGTGTGAACTGAGCTGGTGACCTTCCACCACTGTAAGTCAGGAGCCATAGAAATGTTTGTCAACGCTTTGAAAAGAAACGGTTGTACTTGAGATGCTTTCCTAGGAAAAAATCCTCAATATGGAGCTACAATGAGGCTGGATTTTAGTGCAGATCTGCCAGGACACATAGGTTTCTTTTTCCCTTTGAAACAAAATATGGAAGTCAGCTGGGGTGTCTGAGCTTTTGGGATATTATAAGGAAAATATTCAATGCACTTTTTTTAATTCAGGTCAGGCGAGCTCTGCGTATAATTAGTTTTCTAGAAGCAACACAAATATACTTTTAATACTGGGACAAAAAGAGTGTGAAAAATTCTCTATACGATAAGTTGGTTTGGTGGCCTTCCATCTGGGGAGTGGCATGCACTAGTCTGCAGAGAAAAATCCCCAGGTCCCAACTCAACCAAAACATGTGGCCACCAGTTCCGAAGGCATTTCTCCACTAATGGAGACGGGATCTTGGCCGATGTGCGTCGTCACTTGTTCTTGGTCAGATGAAACTCTGGGGTTGGTGCAAAATATAAGTATCTCTTAGTTTACTTCTGGTAACTTGTGATCCTAGACTGGTCAAAACCTGGTGATTCTTCCTCCTGTAGAGATAGTTACTCGAGCTGGGAATTACCCCTTTTTTGCTTATCTCCCTTTCTTTCCCCCATTCTTGACACATATAAAAAAAATGGTGTTACCATAGATTGAACTGTGGGCTAACATTAGCGTGTAGCGTATGACTGCTTGTCATTTGCAGTACTCAATAATTACTGTTTTGTCCAAAACTATTCCCCCCCCCCCCCTTTTTTTTTTTTGTAAAGCAGGACAACATCTCAAAACCACACATTGTAAGTTTTTTTCAACACTACTACATTACTACATTCTTCCTGATCAGGCACGTTTCCCCACTCACTCACTCAGTGTCTGTGAGCACTTCTCCTCCCGTGGATGACATCCGCTTTGTTTACATCACGCAGTTGCCGCGGCAGATGACATCATAAGGAGAGTGGGAATCCTGCCAGGGATCCTCTCCGGTTTCTGTATCTGCCATTTGCCGTGCGAATGCCGCACGTGGCATCCCAGCTATTTAAACGCTGCGAATTAGGGGATGTGAATCTTTCACGAGCAGTGGAGCAATTTAAAGTCAGAACTGCTTTAAAATAAGTTCTTCCATAATATACTATTTCATTAATATGACAAGATTAACCTACAAATTTCATTTATCCATATTACATCAACACGGACAACGGATGATGTGAGAAGATAGGTATCTTGCTTGATCATGACCTCAGGCCAGTCTTTAAATTTCTACCAATTAATTTGTGGTTTATTGATAGAAATGAAGGAGAGGGCATTAGTTGATAGTTGGGCATTAGTTGAGTTCATACTAGTCCCGGCGTGCTGCTAAAATCCCGCTGCTGTCAGGCATACCAAGCGGGTCTGCTCAGGCGTACTGTGCGCTGGGACTGATTTGATTTGTATGCGAGGCTGCAGCTAGGGAAAGCGTTGAGCAGTTGCCCATGGGATGTCTGAGAAATGTCTTTTTAAGAAAATCTGTATGAAAATGGAGGAAATACACTGCCATAGAGAGGAGGTTCTCTTCTGTGTGAGATTGTCACTTCTTTTTTATTTTTTTTTTTTTTTTTTTCCCCAGAAATGACTTGGCCTAGTTAGATATTGCCTTGTTTGGGTCTGTAAGCAAGAACATCTTTACTCATGTAAATGATCCATAATGTTAATTCCTCCTAAATCGTCACATTGATATTAGTAAGTTGGCAAATAATGACTCAAAACCTGCACGGTGACTCTCGACCTCTACATAAGGCAGCATTCAGAGGAAAATTAAGAGCCATGAAGAAAATTAACTCTATCCCAGCCAAAAACCAGCCCAGACGTGAAGAGAGTGGGGTTATTATTCAAGGACTTGTGCCTGGTCGGATTTGCTTGTCCCTGGAAGAAGCAGCTACAGCAGACACTGTCTCAGTGTTTAGGTGAACAAGAAGTGTTGAGGAAAGTTATGAGGAAAAAGCAATCTTCCGCATACGCTAGCGGGTTAAAATTAATAGTAGGTGGAAAAAATTGAGTAGCTTCTGCTTCCTTGCATGCAAATCGTAGGAGTAAAGGAAAATAATATTTTCTGAAACTTTTAGTAAGACTAGTGTTATTCGTGGACTAGAACACTGAACATCCTGAAGTGGGTATTGTGTATGGAAACCCACTGAGGGTCACGGGCAACTCTTCCCTGAGAGCAGCCACCTGGGAGGAAAGACTTCAACACCAGCGAGGCTTGTCTTGGCGAGTTCCTCTCAACCCTATCTTCCTTCAAAATTTTTATCTTACTTCTTTTGATATTTTGCCTTACTAGGCTTTTGTCCACATGCTGAGCAGAAATTAGAGCTTCTGTTAGTCAAGTAGCTCTAATCCACGCAGGTAGGAACCGCATCTTCCCAACAACTATCAAGCTGGATGAGATTACCTGCTGGTTACCTGGACTGTTTGTCAAGGGTTGTATGCAAATCTGACATACCTTGTACAAAATCATATATGGTTAACGTTTGATGCCCATAGCGTGACAAAATCCTTCACAAAGGTAGATCATTCCATTTATTCAGACTCTCTGAATTAAATGGTGTCTGAGCAGAATTTTGCAGTGGGTGGTTTTTCTGGGAGAGAGCAGCAGTGAAACAGAGCAGGGCGAAGTTGATGTTCTTGCTGTTGCTGTTCAGCCTGTGACCCTATTGCACTTGGCAAGTTGTATTTCTTCAATAGCAAAGAACATCCCACCGATGTGCACCAAATGTTTTTGTGCAGGATTGCTCTTACTGGCGTTTTTCAGGACTCCCACTTTCGCTTCCTGGTCTTCGATTTTGTCACCCAGAAAGATCTTTGATTTTTTCGGGGGGGGGGGGGGGGGGGGTTTTTGTGGGGT
>NW_010972776.1:2742132-2777093 GCF_000737465.1 Haliaeetus leucocephalus | reverse complement strand
GGTGTTGTTGTGGGGGGGGGGGGGGGGGGGGGGGGGAAGTCTATTATGGGGTATAATAAGATATTGAAACTTGAGCCATTGTGAGTTTAAAATTCAAGCAATTATTTTCCTTCTGTCATACGAAGAAAATTGCAAAGCATATCTAGAAATGAGTGTGTATTATGGGACCACAATAGTATCCAGGAGGTACTTAGTACACTATTTTCATTTAAAGAGGATGGTGACTGCTGAGGTATGCGCCTCAAGACAATTTAATGGGTCTCTTTTCACCGTTAGTGATCAGGTATTTGACAGTTGCAAAATGTTTACTACGATGACAAAAGCACAGACTCTAAATATGTCTGAGATGATGATGAGCCTAATGAGACTCATGGATCAAAAACTCAGTTGCCTGTTGGTAGGGAGAGAATTTCAGCAGCACCCTGAGTGTCTACGTTGGATGTGGTGGGAATGGCCATCCTCCTACAGCTCAAGGCCAGCGAGGTGGGAAATGGGTCTACAGGCAGTCGGCTATGCCATCCCTCCTCCCCTGACTCCTTTACCACATTTGGTGACCTTTTACAAACATCTTCAGAATTTCCAGTACAATTTTGTCTGCCCCTTTCTCTTTTTAACAGATAAATAGAATTTTTGATTGGTTGAGACATTTGTGTTTAGAACGATGTACGTGTTCAATGTCAAGTACATTACAGGAAAAGAAAAGAGTTATTTCTATATATTTGCATTGAAATATGTTTTCTTGCACATACTGTTGTGTTATAGACCTGAAAATGCATCTTTGGTTTTTCTTAGACTAGAGCAGAAGACCTGGACTTCCTTTAGTGATTTCCCAAGCTAAGTTTTCAGTGGTTATTTGAGAGATGTGAATGGAGAGGGCTTTTTCTGAAGAGATTGCCTTCTCCATTGTGGAGGAGAAGCTTGATCTGCAATTTTAAAACTTTGCTTATGTTTGACATAAAGTCTTTTCATTGGCTGCTCTCTAGTGCAATGCAGGTTATAATCAGCTTTAGAAGAAAACAAAACAACAAAAATACCTTTCCTCTACACAAGTACACAAGGTCTGTGTCAGCTGCTTACCTGTTCGTTAGTGGAAAAGGGACAGTGTCTTGCCAATGTCTTTTTTTTCCAATTGGTTTTGGAAAGAGGAGGTTGGTCTTGACCAGGGAGTTTGGTGATGACTTCCCCCAAACTGAATCTAGGTCTAGAAAAGAGCAACAGCTCCAAAAGAGGAAACTTCTGTGTTTCTCTTATTGTCATGTGTTGACTTCCATTTTATCAAATATCTCTCAAGTTAAGAGACATATTATAAATGTTATTTATTAGAGAAATTTTAATGCAGCATTGCAGAGAACAGATTTAAAAGCTCCAGAGAAATCCAAAATGAAAAGCTCAAGTCATTGCTGTGGAAAAAGCCCCAGCTTATACAAACCACCAACGTTGCTGCCAAAGTAAACTCAATGGCTTCTGCTTTAACTGTGTTGATTTTGAGTGAGTTACCCCAGGTATTGCAGCCCAGTGGGAGAGGTTGCTGGGATTTGTTGTGTATCTGGTAATTGTAAAAAACAGAGGGTTTTATGAAATGGAGAAGGGAGGTGGTATTATATTCAGATGATTTTATAAAATGTGTACGCAGAACGTATTCTCTCTTACGTGGTCCGAACTGTTACTGATTTCGCAGGGAGCTTTGCAACAGTAGTGGTCTGGTTTCCAAGAAAGTTATGATTCTTTCTTTTTCTTACGTGTTTTGTCAGACTATCATAAGTTAGTTTTAATGTATTACATGATTTTTTTCTTCTGTTGTTCTCTGTCATGTCCTTAGCTCTTCAGAAGAATCACTCTTGGCTGTGGGAGGGCAATTGCTGCCTGCATCCGAGAAGTCTGGTTCCTTCTTTGTGCTTTTATCTTCCATTGCTTCTTCATCCAGGATTTCATCTTCTTGGAAAGTTTAATAAATGTCTTGAACATATTGGCGGGGGGGGGAGTAGATTTTAACTTAGCTCTTGGGCTCAAAAGCCTTATGGTTGGTTGGTTTTGTTTTTTTTTTAAATAGGTTTATACTGAAAACTTTCTCATACTTCAGTTTGTTTGATCAAACAGTAGCAAGGTCCTAACAGATACGCACACAGCCTTAGATGGAAGAAAGCAAATCTGATTTCTCCTGGAACTTTTCCACATAAGAACATATTGGAAATCTTCTTTGAACCTAGCCAAAGTCCATTAGCATTGTCTTGGCCTTTAATAAGAAATAGGGAAGGAAGTCTCCATTCCCCTCCTTTGGTAAGGGAAGTTATAGTAACACTGCTGTGTGTAACTATAAATTGTTTACTTTCTATTGTAGATTATTTCTTGAAAGCATAAGCACAGCATGTGAACGTCCCTGTTTTCTTACTTTCTGGTATAAAAAGTGAATTTTAATTTCCTAAGTAAAAACTTTGAACTCTAAGCACTCTGAATAGATTAAGGAAAGCTATTTCTTGCTGTTACTTACTATTCTAGAATCTCCATCACATAATAGATGTTGCTTCTTGGCCAACAGACTTCAATCCTGTGAGCAGGCTTGAAACTGAGAGCAGTGTAATTGGCACACGCAACATCGCATCATTTAATGAGAAAGCATCGCTTTTATGACATTGTACTTCACTTTTCTGGCTTTTTGGAGATCTACTCTAGCCAATTCCTAGATATTCTCTAAGTGCAAAAGGGCTTTAACACCCGTATGAGCCGTGGTTCGTGTCGGACCCCGTGAGCACCGGCTGACCAGGAAGCCCTGCGCCAGCAGCTGCGTCATTCTGCAGGCAGGTTTTATTGCATCTTCGCCTCAGAGATGGAAAACTTTGGGCCTGAATGAGTTATTTGTGTTAAAGGTGGTAAGTTATTTTATGCTCCAGATGTGGCAAAAAAAAATTGGAAAAAAAAACCATGCTTTCTTTGACACTTTAACTAAAAAAAATAAATGAATACTTCATCTTGAAGTGATGTTTTGAGCCTAGATACATCTTAGTTACCAAGACTGACCCAGTGATGGTTATGACACAGTAACAGGTCTCTTCCATCATATATTTTTTGTACCATGATTCTTCACGACTAGTTGTTGGGTGGCGTTGGTTTTTTTGTTTTGTTTTGCATTTTCGTGGGGGGGTTGTGGTTTTGTTTGGTTGGGTTTTTAAGGTCTTTAAAAAACTAACACTTCCTTTTGGTGGCAGCACTGTGATGCACTGAACTGATGAGTCTCTCGGGGAATGAACGGGCTGGCTGGGTTCCCCGAAGGGCTGGGGACCAGCTGGATGTGACCAAAACCTCCCAGCTGCCTCCTGCCGTACATAACCCCCTTCTCTCCCCTCCCAGCTGCACCACCAACGTGTTCACAGCATCAACTTCGGATAGGCTTGGCCCAACTGATGCGGGTCAGACATACAAAAAACCCACTTGCGTCCATACATACTAGTGGCAACCGTTCTTCTCATGTCAAACTCCCTAAATCAGGTGGTCATACGTAGCCCAGACATAGTTGCAAACATTTGTCTTTAGATGTAATTTATTGTAAGAGGTGATTATATTCACAAAACTAAAGCTGTAGGGGAAGAAATATTTAAATTGTAATCCTTGAAACCATGGACCCCGTCGCTGCATCACAGAGCAGATTAGCTCATTTATTTTCATTGTACAGTGCAATGAGCAACATTCATGCTGAAAAGTAAACGAGATTTGGAAAATGACTGCATCTGAATAACTGTAAATTTTATTAACAACATAGATTTAAATAATGGCTTTTCCTGTATTTTTTTTATCCTGTTTGCATCCCTGTCTGCTTGCCCAAGTCTGTAAATCACTCATTTGATCACTTGTTCAAAATTTATTAAAATTGATTACCATTGTTTTCACACGCAGAACGAGTTTCCCAGATCATCTTCATCGCTTTAACCCCCAGACAACTCATGCCCTGTCGTGCTCAGGTGGTGGGATGCTCTGGGATGCGTGTGTCTCCGCTACGAAGGGTTGAGCATAAGGGACCACATTTGTGGTCCCTGTGGGTCAGAGAAGCAGCTACGGGGGCTGCTGGGGTTGGGACCCCGACCCCGAGGCAGGGGCTCCTTCCGCAGCCTCCTGCCCCCCGCGTTTGCCCACCTCCATAGCCTCGCAGCAGCCTGCCGCGCTTCGTTATTCACGGATAGCCCGCAGATGGTAACTATGAAAATACTCAGTCACGGGCATTCGGCGATACAAACTTGGATCTTTTTAATTAGAATAGACGAATTGGTTATGTTTAAAAAAAAATTGGAGGTAGGAAGTCTGTGCGTAAACACACCTGAGCCCATCAGCATCTGAATGTCCATCTATAGGAATCAACAGGCTCTTGCAGGGAAAGATCAGATTTTGGGCAGGGAAGGAGGACGAGGGGACAAAGAAGCTCCAGCAGCTCCGCTCTCCTCCTCCACACACGGGGACGGAGGTGGGAGCTCTTCCTCCAAGGGACTCGGGCTCTGCTCCAGCATGAGGTGGCCTTCCCCATTAGGAGCAGGGTGACTTCCCAGCCCAGGCTACCTGGGTCTTCTGGTCTTCAATGGGAAGGGTATTCCTCCTAGCGCAGCGAGAATAGGAACTTTTGGAGAACCAAGCCATCGCAGGAGGTTTGTGATACAATCCTGAGAGCTGCCAGGCTGCGGCTACTCCTGAGAGCATCTTAGAGAGAGTCAAAGCATCTGGGCTGTCATGCTACTATAAAATTAAAAGGAAACTGGAGTCAGTCACGAGAGGAGACTATATCGTATGCAGAAGTCTTCTCCCAAGCTTGCCAAGGAGATGCAGAGCAGATACCACCTAAAGGTCCCCTTTAGGAGTAAAGTTAAGGTAAACAGAGGAGGATGAGTATTGCAAGGTGATGGAAAATAGGTTGACTCTGAACTTTGTCGTGTTTAGCATTTTTGTATAAGGCGGCTCAGAATTTTGCAGAGAAAGCAGATGCAGGCTTGCAACGGAAGAGGCTTTTGTTGCAAATAATAAAATAATTAAGATGGTCTTTTCATTGCTAGGTATTCTTATTTAAACAATATTTAGCTACTTAAGATATTAAAACTAAGCACTGCAGTTTACATTGGAAAGTTTTTCATAATACCTTTTTTCCCCCTTTTTTTCTGGAGGTTCTTTTTTTCAAAGTCTGCACAAGGTTTTGAGGCTTCGAAGAGCTCATGGGAGCTAAAGAGTCTCTCCTTCCTTCAAAGTGTCGCTACTGCTTTAGGTTCACCCTCTATAAATCCCCATACTGAACAGGAAATTTTCAGATGTCTCCTTCTGTAGGTGGGTGGTTCCTTACAAACAGTTTTGTGTTCGACTGAGGAGACTCCTTCTTTCGAGCAGCTATTTATTTTGTTCCTTGTTTCTCGTTTATGAGGAAAACATAAAAACGCTTTCTGCACTTAAAGTCATTCTGGTAATGCTCTAAATCCTATGCTTAAGGATGCATTTAATTAAAGATTGACTATGGCATAAAGTGTAGGTTAATTAAATACCAATCAATTCCTGTATAAAATACATATAAAGGGGCTTTGACTCAGACAGTAAAATGAGTCTCCAGGAGGATATACCCCTCTTGCACACTGTGCAGCTGAAGAATGATTTCCCACATGCTTTTCCCCACTACATTTGCCATTTGGAGTACTAAAGTACCTGTATAAAAGCTCTTTTTATGGAAATATGGTCTGACCTGTTCCTGCTGTTCAGAAGAGATTTCACAGAGCCTTCTCCATCGATTTCAATCAGATCCTCACTTTGTAATGGTGATGTTGGTATCATTAGGCAAAACTCTAATTGAGGAAAGAAAAACTCTGAAGTGCTGTGATTTTTTTCCAAATATTTTTTACAAGGTCCCTTATAGAGTCAATGTGATGAGAGGCATCAAATGAAACCAGAAAGTCCAAAGTTAATCAAATGATATGACTTGTCATGAAACAAGTTGTTAAACTGGAGATGGCCTTATCGTAGGATATTGTGTATGCTGAAATTCAGGTGAGCTCCAGGGAGGAGAGGAGTTTTGGAGGGTCTGGAAGAGGAGTCCAATGTGGGAGAAACCTCGTGTGATCATCTCTCTCCTGTGTTCCTCCCCGGGCCCACAAAGGAATATTTAGGGTCTTAGTGGGACGCCAGTCTGACCCTCTCCAGCCATTCCTCTGGGGTACGGCTCTCTCTGTTTCACCGGTGGTGGCAGTGAAAGCCTAGATGTTAATGTTGAAATAACAGAAAGTTGCCTGGAGTTTGTGCTCCTGCACTGGTGGCCTTTCATGGGAGGCCAAACGGGCAGACTTGAAAAAAGAGGCCTTAGTCTTAAAGGTTACACAGTGGATCAAGGGCAGAGTTTCTCTTCTAACTAGATCCATTTCTTAAGAAGAACTTAGAAGAGTGATTTTAAGATGCTCACTGCTCTCCACGCTCTGTAGTACTTCAGCAACATCGCTTACATGGTGAAAAGCAAAGCTATCCTACTTCAGAGTAGGGCTTTAAAAGTGAAGTGGTTTGGGTTTTGGTTTTTTGGGTTTTGGGGTGGTTTTTTTTGGTTTTTTTTTGTTTTGGTTTTTTTTTTTTTTAATTAAAATAAAGGATTTTTAAAGTTGTTCAGAACTTTTTTTTCACATTCTTATGTTTAAGCTACCAAAACTAGATTCTAAACAAGTTGGGTTTACTCAGGAGGAAAATTATTAATATAACTTTGACATATTTTCATTTTTAAATGCATGGCTCCATTAAAAATACTATTGTTCTTTTATTTACCATAAATCCCCTTGAATCAAAGCTTTTCTCAATAATGAGTATTTTAGAGATGTCCACCTCCTCCTTTAGAAAGCTACTTTACTTTACGACAGCGATGTCCCTCCAAGCAGCTCAAGGCACATTTGCAGCCCGGCAGGACCTCTTAGAAGTATTTTTCCAGTTTTGCAGAAGGAGAAACATGAGCTAAAAGCCTGTGAAGAACTTGCCTGGGATCTAGCAGCACCTGGCTATGCTAGACCAAACCAAATGGTTCCCAAAGTTCTGTGATTTCTACACTTGTGTGTCAGCCCATGTCCTGCTTCCCAGCTTGGTGGGATTTGGAACTAGCTCTGAAGGTGCTTTTCTGCCTTTCTTTGGATTCCTTCTTTCCTTTTGCTTTTATTCTGTTTTGTCTTCTAAATTGTCATCTCAACTTTGGCATTTGCTCCTTCATTTTTGTCTTGTCCCCCCGACACTGAGTTAGCAGACGTCCAGGGTGAGGTGCCTCTTCCTACACCACGTTTGAGCCAGCAAAGTTAACGGGAGCGCAAATCAGAGGTGAAGCCCTTCGAGCCTAATGACACCGCGTGGCTGCTGGCTGATATTGTGCCTGACACGTGCATCCGAGGTACGGGTGGCAAAAATGAAGTTGTGAGTTAATTGTTCTTGTTGCTGAAAGGCCTAGGTTAGTTGCTGTCATTACACTAATTTTTATACTGTCTTAGTGACCTTCACATCATATTAACAATTTTATATTATGTTAGCAAATTGCTCAGCGAGAGCTGCTAGTCTGATTGCATTCTGAAGGTCATTAATATGATATGAAAATATTATTGTATTCTCTGCTTTCATATTTTATTAGTGATACGGAAAGCAATAAAGAGGCTGATTTTTGCTGGGAGGTTCCCCAGGGAAACATGCTCTACAGCAGTGGTGTCCCACATTGGTTCCTAATCCAATCTCAATGGGAAGTTCAATTTCCTCATCATTAATTATTTAGCTGTATTTAACTGCTGCGAATTCTCAGATTAATTTTTTTAACTGTTGAGTTTGATGACCTCTAAAGACATTGCTATTAACCAAGGCAATACGAAATACAGTTGCTTAATGCAAATAGAAGCTAACTCTTCCACGAGGATTTGTGTGAAGGCATAGTAACGGCAAATTTAATTTTTCTGCTATAACAGTGAAGGCTTATTGTATTACTACCTTTGGTGCAATTCGCTATTGCAAAATGAGGGATGAAGGCGACTGCGGCTGGGGCATTCCCTCAAGGTAAGCCTGGCTTGGATGGTCCCTGGCGCAGGGTGTCCGAGTGGTGGCACCGGGCTGTCCCTGGGACGCGTTGCCAGTGACCGGCCAGATCTTCCCTTTGATGAACTTCACGGCGCGGTTGGCTGCCGATCGACTGCGCCAGCATAACCCACGTCTCAGTTTGGGCTCCTGAAATTTTATTTCTCAAGTAACGTAGAATAGTAAAGCACTAATGTGTGTGAGCGATAGGTAGAACTGTTATCGGTCGCCTAGCTGAGCCAAATGCGAAGGCAGTAACCTTTGGGCAGGTTTTGTCTCTTATTTAAGTTCAACAAAGCTTTAATCTTGGAGAAAGTAAGTTAGAAACAATAAAGACCTTAATAGAAAAGAAAGGTCATCACTTGCAAAGAGAAATGATTTTTCCAGTGAACAATGCGCTATATTAGAATGACTTCAGTCGAAAGGATGACTTTGTTGATAAGCAGCAACAGTTAGGTGCTTTAATGCTGTAACAGCCTCGCGGTCCCTCAATTCCCCTGGAAAATGACATATAACAGCAATTTATCAAATGTTACCAACAACAATACTGAATTATAATATAATAAGGTCCAAATGTTTTTTAACATGATTGTGCCAACTACTATGTTTTAATGGTTGAATTTTTGCTTTTTCCCTGCTACGATATCAGGTCACTTTGAGTTCATCAGCTTCAGCAACATGATGGCTGCAGCACAGGTGACATGTAGCACCTCAGATCCTGGGAACGTGCTTCCAAAACAAACTTAAAATTGGCTTATTTGATGCTAAGGGCTTGCAGGAAAGTTAGTCTGGAGGTTCCTGCAGCCTGGGGAAAATCCCAGCACGTTTCTACACTGCTCTGTGCAGCGCTTCAGCAAGCAGCAAACCAAATGGATTATCTCATTCAATAGAAATCAGTGCTGAGGGATATGGTCTGAATTTATAGCAAGTGCCACTGTGCGGTGGCAACAGGTCTGCCTGAAGTATTCAAACCCATCTGATTATTCAGCTTCAAATAAAAAAAACTAAGTCAAACTTCCAAGGTTGTTGAAAGTTTTCCCTGAGGAAGGAGCGAATTATAAAGCTCAAAACCCAACCAAAACAAAGTTAGGTGCAGCTGAGGACCTGACTCAGAGTTTGTGTGCGCCATCCCCACGCCTGCACCAAACAGATTTTAAATTTTTTTATTTTTTTTTTCTTTCCCCGTGGCCAGGGATGGAGTAACGGCATCGCATGGAGGGATCGGGTCCTGCCCGCCGCTGTGCAGTGCTGCTCGCAGTGCTGTAGATGGCAATGCTCCACCGGCGCGGCGCGATGCTGCCGAGCCCCGCACCCCAGAACCACCAGTTCACCCCATTACACCCAGGACCCCATATGCCACAGCAGGAGAGATGAGGCTGGTTGCTGCCCCACACACTGCGGGGCGGCCGCTGTTGCTGGTTGGGGGGCACTGGGAGCACTGGTCTGGGCACAGCGGTGACCCCGAGCTCCAGGGAGAAGGGGTATCGCTTTCACCGGTGGTACGGCACGACAGAGGAGAAGAGCTGGTGTAACTCCGTGCCCGTGTATTTTTACTGACGGCGTAACCGTGATGCTTACCTTCTGGTTTGCGTCCTCTCCCGTCCAGCGCGGGGCAGGACCCCGAGCCATGCAGCGCGTCCCCGGGTGTGCAGTTCGTGTTCGTGCAGGATACGTCCGTGGCACCATCCGTGGTGCTGTCTGGTCTTAAATATGGGGCTGTAAAACTCAGTGAAAACCTAGGGCAAACCAGGCAAAGCCGCACCGAGCCCCAGTAGGAACTTTATTGACAATAACAAAGTCTTTTGGCGTCTCTTAAGGAGAGAGGAGCGCGTCAAGCACAGTACTGGTTAAAGTTGTCTGAGACAACGGTTTGAGAGTACTGAAGGTAAGACCCTGTGGACTGAGCTATATTTCATCACAAATCGAGCCATTTAACCAGCAAACTTGTTCTGGGAAAGTTTCCAATTCAGACAATCTCTTGCCTTGTGGGGTGGTGGGATCTCTCATGCTAGGAGCATCAAAGGAGTCTCCGGAGACGTTTTAAAAGAGGACAGGAGCCTGGGAGGGAGACTTCAAAATCCTGGCAAATGTACAAATAAAATACACTTCGGTCTTAAATTAATGTAAAATATTATGACACTGTCTCTCAGAGATTATTCCCAATGTGGAGTTAAAAAACAAACAAGCAAACAACAACAACAAAAAACCCCAAACCCTGGCTGGTGTCCACAAAGAACAAGTGCTCTGGTTCCTAACCTCTGAAGGACGATATCTTCCAAAAATCATCTCTTTAGGAAGGTTCCACATCACCAGGCTTTATCTGCATCCTCTCTTTTAAAAAAAAAAAAAAAGCAAAAAAAAAAAAAAACCCCAAAAACCCACAACAACAAAGAAACATCCCAGGACTCTGAAAAAAGAGAACTTCACCTAAACCACCAATTTATGCGAGCACTTCCCCTGGCAAAGCCTGTGCCTGCCCAGCTGGGGCCATGTCCCCTCTCTGGACCAGTTCTGCTTTTTTGGCCGTCGCAGGGCTCTGTCGGAGCACAGCTTTGTTGCTCTGGGCTCATCCTGAATAGCAAAGCTGAGCCGGGAAAGCCAGCTCTCCCCCTCCGGGGCCTCCATATGGCTGGAGTGCAAAGTTGGGCTGTGTCTGTCTCGGGAAGCAAACAAGAAAGGCAAAGCAAGAAGAGAAAAAAAACCAAAACAAAACAAAAAAAACAACAACTACAACAGAAAAGACCAGAAAATAGAGCCTGAGCAGAGAAGGAATTAGAAGAAAAGATAATAATAATAATATTATTAATGACCAAATTTAATTAATAGGCCGCTAATGAATTTTATAAGCACCATAAAATTGCCATAACAGCCTAATTGCTTTGCTTGTCTTGCCAACAGCCAGCGAGAAGATGAAGTGTTATAATCCCCCGGATTTCGATGTGGGAGGCGGCGATTAAGGGGATGTGGTGGGGTCCGCGCGGGCAGCATCACTGCGCCAGCAGCATCACCGCGCCAGGAGCTGGCCCCTTCCCCGACGAGGTGACCCACTGTCGTCCAAACGGCTGCCACGGTGGCGGAGCGTGGCATTTGCAAGGGGAAACCAGTGGTGCGGCGGCTTTGCCCGAAGTGCAGGCGTAGTGACAGCAAAGGGTCCGCAAATTAGTTTCTGCTTTGCCGTAATTCTGAAAGAAGCATGGAGGAGTCGTGGTTTTATTGCAGCTGCTTTCATGCTCTCTTTCGAACCCTCTCACCCTCTTACTGTCCTTTTGAAAATATTTTTTTACTTAATGCCAGCACAGATTTATTTTTTTATTATTTTTTTTAATCCTTGCTTACTCTTTCTAATAACCACATACTTATGGGAAATGACTTAGAGTGACTCGGGCTGTAGAGATACCAGTTCCCAAAGCCACAGGAGCTCCTGTTCCTCTCTACTGCCTGATGCCCTTTCGAAGAGCCCCCAAACCCAGAGATACCCCGTAACTCCTGGGGTTTATTTAGCTGGGGCTGCTTGGTGCGGGTGTGCACGGCCCAGCCACCTCTCCTGTCCTGTGGCACTATTCGGGTGGCATCATGGTCACACTTGAAATAGTTATTCAACGAGACGGGTGTTTTTCCTGTGCTGTTTTTGGCAGCGTTACACACTTGCTTCTGGTTCCGATGAGCAATTTGGATTTCTCTGTGTGAGCCCCTCTCGTTTAGGGATGTGGGGAGAGGCTGCTGTTATGTGCTGGGTCTGTTTTCAGGAATTAATCCTTTCTTTTCTAAAGGTGGTAATCAAGTGAGATCACATCATCGTTTGCCATAATCTTATTGCTAAATAAGATTTTATCTCATCCTATGATTTCTGAAGAGAAAAATAAATGGCTGGTTTAGGCAATATGGGTTCTGTATGGTACAGCAAAAATCTTTCGGCTATTATTTCACATAATTTGTACGGCTGACTTTTCTGTCTTTACATAATTATATTCCTTCTATCCATAACAAACATGTTTTTTCAGCACTTCTTTGTCATAAGGATGATGAGGATTAACTAAATGTATCTAAACATAACTACAAAAAAGGGGAAAAATACACTGCATGAGCAAACCTGATACTCTTCCTAGTTCATTAGAATTTAATGAAGAAATACTCAGTGCCCAACAGGGGAATCCTAATTCATTATGTCTTTTGAATTCTCATTATACATATGCATGGTGACTACTAGACAACTGCACCCTTCCTTTCAGGTCTGTTTTCCATTACACTGTCTAATAAGTATCCGTTAAATACTGAAACTCATGGAAGTTTTACTCCTGTAATTAATTTTCATTGGTTAACTCCTGATGACTTTCCAGTGTCAAACTGGTGGTGGCTGGATTGAAATCATTGCACCGGTGAGGTCAGAGAGAAGCTGCTCTAAAAATGTTTTGACGATGGAGAAGATGGACTGCAACTAAACCTCCCTGCACCCGCGCAGCGGCTGCCTTCCCACCTCGAGAATATTGCTTTAGAGTCGAGGGGCTCTGCTGCTTTGTTATAAGGGGAAAAGCTCCTTATCCATTTAAATGGTGTCAACTGGTTTTGGCCCAGTATCTGAATGATGATGGAAGTTGTCTACTGTTATCCAAGAGGCATTACTTTGCGCAGTTCTCCACCGCTCGTGGGTGAATGCTTTTAAAGGAAGCCTGGGTCAGAAAACATAATATTACTAGATGCTTCCGACTTACTATTTAGCTTATGGCAATGTTTAAAAGCTGCTTAAGCAGCAAGAGCTATATTTTAGTTGCATTATTATAAGTGGCGAAGGGGTTACTAATTCCTATATCTCTTCACAGTTATTAATACTTTCATCTTTTACCTTTATTTCTAAAACCGGCTAATACCTCTGAAATAAGGAATCTCTTGGGGTGTTAGAGTCAAGAAATGGCTGGTTCTATTACAGCTGCTTTCCAGAGGACTTTTTTTCTGCTGTTCCTCGCTGTTCAGCTTTGGTAGCGCTTGAGGAATGTATAGGAGGCTTTTGCCTGTCAGCTGCTCTGGGGGGGACGCCAGCCCCGGTAAAATCCCCAGCTTGTGAGGTCTTGATGGTGCAACTGGCAGAAATGGTTTGCTGGTGTAGAAGAGGACCTGGGCTCAGGGATGGGGCAGAGGTTCTTCTGCCCTGGAATAAGGATCCCTGCTGATTGAGGTAAATCCCCGGTGGTGCAGGGACCGAAAAGCAGCTGATAAACTTGAAATCAGCGTCGGGGTGGTAAACGTGCCACCCAGGAGCTACAACTTCTCTGAAACGTGGGATGAACCGTGCCTCGCGATCCCAGCCCCATCCGGAGCGAGGGGTGAGAGGAGGATCACTTGTGTTGTTATTTACGACCACAGCGCGGAGCTCCGGCCGCTTGTTTGCAATGACTTGCCACTTTGGCCTTCGATCAAAGAGGATTATTCAAGGAGCACAGCAGGAAAAATACAAACGGCTGTCACGGAGGAACATTTCAAGCACGCAGGCACTGAGCGCTGGGTTCTTGCTTCAACGCTGGTGCTGGAGGTTGGGGCCCTCGTGAGGTACAGGTATCTGGGTGGGAGAGGAGGGGAAGACCCTAGATATCCCTGTGACCGTAAGAGCAGCTTCCATGTTATTCCATGGAATTATACCTTACGTTAGACCTTATAGCAGTTTTCCAGTACCTAAAGGGGACCCACAAGAAAGCTGGAGAGGGACTTTTTGCAAGGGCATATAGAGATAGGACAAGGGGTAATGGCTTTAAACCGAAAGAGGGTAGATTTAGATTAGATATAAGGAAGAAATTCTTCACTATGACAGTGGTGAGACACTGGAATGGGTTGCCCAGAGAAGTTGTGGCTGCCCCATCCCTGGCAGTGTTCAAGGCCAGGTTGGATGGGGCTTGGAGCAACCTGGTCTGGCGGAAGGTGTCCCTGCCCAGGGCAGGGGGGTTGGAACTGGATGATCTTTTAAGTCCACTCCAAGCCAAACCATTCTATGATTCCATCCTTCATTGGCTTTGCAAATGCCATATATTTATGGTATGTATATGTATACACACACACAGAGACACAGAGTAACTTTGTTAGTCAAATACTGGAAAGTGATATTGTGTGGTTGAAATTATCTTGATTTGGGGGGGTCACGGAAGTTTTTATAACATTCACTAAAGTGAAATCCATGCTCAAAGTTATTCTTCATGAAAGAAACTTTTGTATATCTCAAGAGATCTTGCAGCAGGTTCCTTACAAATATTCTCAACAAATTTCTTCCTGATAATCTTGTTTGCTAATTCCCTCAGGAAGATGATGTCAGCCTCCAGAAATTTTGGTCGTGTCCTTTTCAGGATAACTTTAAGTCATTTCATGCTTTCACAGTGGCGATAACTCTGTCAAAACAAAGTGTTCTTTGGTGCATGTAAAAATGATCTGTGTATCTGATCTGAAATCGATGGGAGTAATTAGAGAGTTGATCCGAAGCAGGCTGGAGTTAATGGGTGTCTTTTGATCAACCTTGGTGGCTTTCCCAAAGCTTCCCACCACTCCTGCAGCAATACGGGTGAGCTCTCTGGTGGCGATGGAGCCGCGTGCCCATACGCTGCCTCGTACTGTCCGTATATTCTTCACGTAAAGGTTCGTCAAGCACTGGAAGAAGCTGCCCAGGGAAGTGGCTGAGTCACCACGCATGGAGGGATTTAAAAGACATGTAGATGTGGTGCTTAGGGACATGGTTTAGTGGTGGACTTGGCAGTGCTAGGGTTTACAGTTGGACTTGATGATCTTAAAGGTCTTTTTCAACCTAAATGATTCTATATTGTCCTAGGCTGAATTTGCTTTTCTGCTCCAAATAATATCTGCTTTCCCAAGACATGTGGATTCTTCTCAGTTTTTATTGCTTTATATTAGATTTTATTTTCTGTATAGAGGTGAAAGTGAATGTAGTAAATCTGTATACAAAAATAGACTGTATTTGTTGGTGTCTTCTAACCTATTGACTGTTCTTGACATGCCCAAACAACACACGCACACTCTCGCTCTCCCAAGCTTTAGAAATTAGTCATTATTTGTGTCATTCCAATGACAAACCTCCACTATAATGAAGTTTTATCCTTTTAAAACAAAATAACTTTTATTAGTGCCTTTGAATGAATAATTGAAGGCTTGACTTTTAAGGGGGGGGGCAGGTGTTTGTTGTGATTAATAGCATGCATTCCCCGTGTATCACATAACTTTACTAAATCTTGGTAATGGTGTGGGGGTCAGTGTCACTGTTATTAATAGTAATGATAATTATATCTTTGGGAAGCTGTCAGAAAAGTATCTTTTGTACGAGTCAGAGCAGTGTAAACAGACTGTACAGGCAGGCACTACCCTTTCCATCAATAGGTAAACAATCTTTGTTAAGCTCATCTTGATAGTCTTATTTTGTTGCCACATTTTAATTACTCATCCTGTCTGTTTATATTCCGTTGCGTTTTGCTGAAGATACAAGCTTTAAAAATCATTGGTATTTAGGAAAATCTAAAGCTAGGGTGATGCATGCTCAGGTGCTAATTTATTTACATCAATTAATTTCAGGCCCCTGTTGTAAACCAATTAGTATTCAACACTTAATGGAGTCATTATCTGTCAGATTAGCTTTTAGAAATGCTTGTCACTGCTACAGGACCAGGCAGCAGAACTTTGCTAATAAAACTAGCAGAATTAATGGAGTGAACAGCATAGATAATGACTTAATGTGGAACATACAGTATAGAAAAGAGACTGAACAACTGTCTTCAAGAAATGAAGATATCATTGAGCTAGCTGCTTTATTCCAAAAATGAGCTCAGATGGTGATCTTCAGAAACATCAGCGGTGTCGAGCTAAGCCTTTGCAAAATTATGTTTCGTAATAAATAATTTTGAACCTTTGTGCCCTCGCATACTCACAATCTACTTTCTAGCCTGACGTGGCATGCAAATAAATGCTTCACATTGTACCTCCCTACTGTGACTTGAAGCTGTTATTTCCAAAGGCTTACGAGTTAATGGGAGCGACAACACCCGGGTTACTGAGCTGCTTCTGTGGGTGTCATCTGCAAACAGCGTGGAGTCCAGCTTCTCCAGGTGAGACCTACTTTGTGAAATGCACTTATCGCCTAACTTCAGGGCTGTGGAACGCTGCAGAATAAATTATATTTGAGAAAGTCAGGCAGGAGATCAAAATTCTCTAGGCAGGCAAGACTGGCATCACACCCACAATCATCCGGTGAGATCTGCAAACAGCAATAAACCTCCAAAAAATATACAGTTATGTATGTTTTCAGAAGCTTCCCTCACAGGTGTAAGATGACGGCATCTGCCCATTGTTTTGTTCTTCTAGGTTAAGTTATCTTGTTTGTGTTTCACCGAGGCAGTTTTTGCTCTTTTCTACTTGTGATTTGTGGTTACCTGATTATTCTAGTGCCTCAGTGACAGATTACACCCCGCTCTGTGCTAAAGTCGCCCTTGCACGGAGGGCAATCACAGAACTTAATTCCAATGTAAGCTTCTAAAGAAGAATGCAAGTGGAGCTTAAAAAAATCATACACCATATATTTGCATAGTAATTCCTGTGATTTATGCTCTACCGAGAACCGTGGCACGTACCCGCATACGAGTCTGTGATAACGCTGACCTCGCTTGCTGTGGGGACAGTCCTGCACCTTCAGTCTCTCATGTGTCCTGCTTTCAGGGATCGCAGGCTGGTTTGGGGACCCTGGGGTCATGAATATGTTTGTAATTGCATGAGGAATTCCTCTACAGTAAATATATATAGGACTGTATTTGAAGAAAAGTTGCTCCAACTGATTATCTAAGCCACGGTGACAGTGTCCGTATTCCCCGGTGCCCTTTGCTTTCAGATGTTTCCTTTTCACGGTACAAAAACTTGAACTCTACCATAAGATAAGATGGAATAAAGATATTACTGTATTATTTACTATTCTTAGTATAGCTTGTAATGTCTTGCAGCTCTTTCCCTGTGCTGCTCACCTGAGCCTGAATGACCTCTTGTTCTTGCCGCGTAGCCGGATTAGTTCTTACAGTTTTAGGTTATGTGCCATTTAGGTAACACTGTGGGAGAGTTGTCTTCAGCCTCGGAGATGATTCCATGTCATACACATTTTTTAAGTCTGCCTCCTTTGAGTAACTGCTTTAGCACCTGATGTGTCTCACCTGTCCTTGTATAGATGTTGTATGTAAGCCCTGAAGGCCACTTATATATAGTTAATGTTTTGGTGTTGGTTTTTTTTTTTTGCATCAGCTCTGGTTGTTCTCAATGATGGATTTTCACCACCCCAGAAGGACTCAGTTTATGGCTGCAAAATCAACATTTACATTTGATTTTCAGCATGGCACATGGCTAGTGGGGAATAGGCGACTGTGCACCCCCCCTCCAGAAAAATCGTCTTGCTTCAGCTCTGCTGCTCAAGAAACCTGCTCACCTTTTACAGCCCCTAAGGCTTCCTTCCAGGAGTGTCCTAGGGAGACCGAGTGGCTTTGTCTTTGACTTTTAGGGCATACAGGAGGTGATGTAGCACTTCCCCAACTTCCAATATTTGAAAAAGCACCTGATGATCCATAGACGTGAGCTGTTCTTTCCCTATCACAGCCATCCCCTGAACGCACGAACAATTGCTGCCCTAACACCCGTGTGACAGAGGTTTTAGAACTATCGGTCACAGAGAATATTTGCGGATTTATTTTTTTCAGTAATCGCAGCAGAAAATCCTCACGTGTGACTTTCTCCTCCAACTGTTTGTCTATGCGATCCCTGGAGTGGGAGAACTTGGACCCCAAGAACGGAGACTTTTGGCCAGCCAGCCTGGGGAAGGTTCGGCTGGTGAGAGGGACACGCTATGTGTTTGGGTAAATAGGGTGTCAGGTTTGAGGGGTGGAGGGCCAACAGCCAGAGCATCCGTATCGTTTTTGTGAGCAAGAGAAACAAGTTGATTTTATGAACTTTTGGCTCAGCTGAACTTCATCTTAATATCTGTAAAGAAATTTAAACCCAAATTAACCTCCACTGGACTCGGATTCCATTGTGAACATTTTTTACAGCTGTTCAGAGTTTTCTGCTGTTCCGAAGAACAATTAATTCTGGTATCAATAATTTGCTGCTTCAAAGAGTATAACCATATGGCTATCAAGACAGTTTGTATTTCCATAATTGAAATCATATATGACTGCTGCAGCATCCTCAAAGGGGTTGGGGGTTTTTAATTTTTTTTTTGTTTGTTTTCCTGCTGCTTTACTTGGCCTTTCTTGTCAGTCTAAATAGTTGCCAGTCTTACCTCATAACTGGTGATACGACCCCGCTGCTGTGCTTTGTAAATGCACAATACGAGGTGTTGCGATTCAGATGCTGCTTTATGGTCCTACCTACTGGAGATGCCCCTTTGAAAGGAGAGGAAATTGCTTTTGGATAACATCACTCTTCCGTCACAGCTGGCATTGGCTGGTGCAGATACGTGTTTACATTTTGCTTGGAAAATGTAAACACTAATTAAGCATTAATGTTAATAGGTCCTGGGACTGGCAGGCTGGAGAGACAGCTCTGCTGCTGGCTCTGCCCTGGCTGCAGTCCATTTCACCCCACTCCCTATCTGTGTTTCCTGGCAGAAAATAAGGATAATTATTTATTCCTTTCCAAAGGGGGAGGGAAGGGACACCGGCGAGGGTCATGTGAGGACAAAATATTGTGTTACTCTGAATAAAACTGAATCTTTTTATCAGCCTGATGAACAAGACGGGAGTGGTTCGTTAGCCCCAGGTTCGGCCGAGCAGAGAGGGGTTGTGTTGTGATCCCTGAGCCCCTGGAGCGAGACAGCCTTCAGAGAAAAAAAAAAAAAAAATCCTTTCTATTTCCTACTCTTGGTTCCCTCACCAAACTCAGCTTTCCTAGGCAGTTTGCTGGGAAAAACTCTGCAACATGCCATAACACAGGTACAAGAGGTATCTAGCAGTTGGTGTAGCGGATAGAAAGCAGCATCTAGTCCCGCTGCGGTGCAGGCAGTCCGGATTTCAGTTTTAATTCACTATATAAAAGTCTTTGTTATTCTGGTTCCTAATGTGTTCCCTTTTCATGTACCGCTGTGGGATGAAATGGTCACCGAGGTCCTTCCGCTGTTGTCTGGTCCTGGCATGGTTTTAGCCGTGGCCATTTCAGGTCTTTGACGGCCAGTTTTACATTTTTTTTCCTTTGGTCAGCTTCGGCGTGCCTGCGAGAGCAAACAGCGGCTCTTCTAATTAGGCGAGTGTAATTTCTCACAAACTGGTCCTCTCCCTTTGTGAGCCTGTAGATTTGCAAAAAGAATAAAAGAGCCCTGATTGTCCCCTCCTTTCAGCCCTTCCCCTGATGAGGAGTGTTGCTACACCTAATAAATTAAAGGACACAAAGTTAATGAATTTTTCATTTGAACTCACAGCTAGGTATGGATTAGCGAGGCTGACGTTACTGAAGAGCTCAGAATTAGGAAGGGTCCTACAGGGACATTTTCCTCTTTACTAAAATCTTTTCATTCACCTTTTCAAGCATTATCTTGCTCGGTAGAAAGAGTTCTTTTCACAACATATAGCCTGTGGGGTCTGCTTTCTGTCCACGGCATAAATGTGATCATTCATTTTGTTTGTCTAATGGACAAAAAATAAAGGGCAATGTGAGTGACATTCAGACAGCCTTTCTCCTGAAAGAGAAGAAGGGATTCATACGATCCTGAGCAGTACTCCGGAGCAGACTTTTATGAAGCATAAATGGTCCCAATTCCTTTAAATTCCAGTTCCATCAGTTTACACCAGCTGAAGGGTGTCTTTCTTCCCCCTTGAGCAGCGCTGTGAGATGCAGAAGGCTTGGGCTTATAAATAAAACTACACTCCATTTATTTAAAAAATAATTTTAAGTTAATGTCAAAGGACCTGTATTATTCAGAATTATTTTCCTTCAGTCTCCCATAAATTTCAAAGGATTGCAGCTGCTTTTAATGCGCAAACTGATTTCTGGTTCCCGAAGCCGATCCAGCCCGTACCAGCACATTACATACGTTTGGAGGGAAGCCGTACTCAGAATAGTTTGTTATCCCTATTTTTCCTGTCCAAAGTAAAGCTTTTCCTGTGAACTTCAATTTTAACGTTGGCTTGCCTTCGGACGCTCTGAAAGACTCTCGTTAAAGGAGCAAATCGGATTTTTGTTAAAAATACAAGCTGTTTGAATGCAAAAGAGGCTGGGAAGAGTGGTGGGAGCGGGGGTCCCCGCTCCGCCTCGCTGGGCCGCGGGCTGGCTGACCGGAGCCCCCATGGCCGGTGGGGTACGGCCTTTCCCACACCCCCCATCCACGGGGCTGGGGCGCGTTTCGATGAGCTTAACTTAGAAATTGTTCCTAATTAGAACAGAAGCAAGTGGGATCTCTTGTGATGCTGCAAGACGGGGCAGGGCGGAGGGACAGAAATGACTGCAAAAAGAAAAAACGACCCCCAAAAAACCCAAACAACACAACCCAAACCAACAAAACCCAAATCCCGAACGACTCCGCCGTGCTCTTGCAAAACCCCGGGTCTCTGTAACACACGACGATCCCTGGGGAAAGGCAGAAGGCTGGTGGGCAGCGGGACGGAGATGATGGGAATGGTTTTCTGCAGCAATTTGCTTGGAGGAACTTTTCCCAGTGATCTGTTTCTGGCTCTGGGAGAGGTTCAGGGCTCTCATTACTACTCATAACTGCGATAGTGGGTGTTTCCCCACTGGAAGTGCTGTTTGCCCGAGTTCTCCTGTTGAAATCCTGATGTAACGTTACCACTGCCTCAGTTTGTCTCGCCATTCAAACTGGAAATGACATTTTTATTCAGTTTCGGCCCTAAACTTTTAAGTCATTTTGCTGAGTGCTTTGAAAATAACTTGTATGTTGGTACCTACAAATGCACTTTGGTAACGGATTATTTTACGAAAAAAAAAGCAAAGACCTTTGGGAAGAATCTGGGTAAGTAATTTGCATTTATTTCTTTACTGTATGTATTGTATGAGTTCTATATAATTCAGGTTGTGTTGCTGCTTTCCTTAAGCAACAGCAGAGGAGCAGTTTGCAGGAACAAACACCTTATCTGGGTCCCACTTTTTTTTTTTTTTTAGTTGAATAAGCAGTGCTGAATGTCTTCCTTTTGTGACAGATTGGAGGAAGGGCAGAAATGCCACAGATCAGCTCATAATAATAGTTACTTAGATTAGTAGAAATCAAGATTATAAAGCTATAGAGTTGTTTTCTCTCTACGCCGTTTTCATTTCCTTGAGTTAGAAAAAACTTTTTTTTCCCCTTGTAAACAACTGCTTTGTTTGGGGTATAGGCACTTCCTCCAGAGTGCGCCAACTATAAAGTGTAACTTCACGGTTCAACTAAGTCCATGGTGTGCACTGAGAGTGCTGAAAGATTTAACCCCCAGACATCTTATTCTTTTTGCTGCTTATTGCACATTTCAAGCAGAAGCGCCCCATGCAGGAGAGTTCTCCGCTTCCTAAATAATTTGGGATCAAAGATCCTGGCACTGGGTTAGGCGAGGGTGAGCATAAATCTGGCTTTAACTGAGATTCATGTTTCTATTAAAAAATAATTGCAAAGAACTAACCATGATTGTCTTAATAAATGATATTTATGCCCCTCAAGCAGCATAACTGATCCATCATTTTATACATGGCTCTAAAAAAGGATTAATATTGCTTATGATACTACGGGTTTCTGAAGTTCACCAGCTCTCGGGTTAGCACGCAGGGCCTTCGCAACAGCAGCCACGTGTTTGTACAGAGACTTGCGTTGGCAGTCCGATGGGCGTACAACTCCATTTTTTTGTGGTATGCAGCCGCTTTTTGCTCACCTCGTCCAGCTGTTCCAGAGCTCCGCACCAGTCGCGGTGCCAAACCCCCTCCTGCAACGCCGGCCGGAGCTGGCCGGAGCTTACAGCTTGCTTGGCCAAGCTGCACAGCTCAACCCCGTGCCCGCTGGAGTCCTGCGGGGAAAGCTGGCAGAGATGTTTGGTAGGAAATTAGCTAAATGAATACTTGCGGCTTAATTTTTTTCCTCGCTCTAACGTGTAGATTCTGGAATTGGGGAACTGGGCGTTAACTGTCTGTTGTTTCTAAATAGCTGCCTTGAACCTGGCGCTGGTTTTGGGTTAGAGTCCTGAGCGGTTTTATTCCCTGATGGGAAATTCCTCCGACGGTCGCCCATGCCCGGGGACTTGCTGTGCCGGCAGAGACCGCACTCCTACTCCGGTAGAAATTAAACCTTTCCGTTTCTCCTCACTGGTGGTGAAGACCATGGGAGAAGTGGTGCTTTCACCAGTTTTCGGTGTTCTTCACTTAATGCACGTAGATTTAAAAACCCAGCCAACTGGGAAGACCAACTGCTTGCATCTTTTTTTTCCAATAGTGTCCCTGGTGCTGGACCCTCCTAGCCCCCTGTCCTGGATCTGGCTCTCCTAGAGCCCAGCCTTGGGAAACTCATACAAATTAGCTAGAATTCCCATACCAAATTCTTTCCTAACCTATAAACTAGTGTCACCTTTCAATTCAGGTAAGTAAGCACTGGAAAAGGATTCCAAGTAGGGAAATTTTAATTTCTGGTCTTATAAACAAGTTTAAAAAAAAAAAAAAAAACAACATGATTGGCAATGAATAATCATTGTGCCTTTGGACTTGACTACGCTTGCACCATATGTCAGGTGGGAGTATTTTGAAAATTTTTGGGTGTGGACGAAGGTAGTCCTAAAGGGAAATATTTCTCTAAAGATTTATTTTGACCAAATCTCACTGCGATACACCGTATAAGCCGATGCCCTTGTCGGTGGTGTTGTAATCAAGGCCTCTCCTGCATCCCTGAGAGCATAGCTAGCTTTAACGGCAAAGGAGAAGATTGCGCCGAGCATGGAACGGGTTTCCCCCAGACTTGTAGAGATGCACACAAAAATTTCACTCCTGTTAAAATAGTTGTGCTATTTTCCCATCACAAAAAAATATTTAACATTGAGCACATTCTCCCAAATGCCATCTATACGCAGCAGAAAATGTTTTTTCGTGTGTTTGAAGGTTTCTGTCCTTTTAAATGTAAAGTTAGAGAGCAAACCAGTGGTAATCACGAGAATGGGGGAAGAAGCAGCGCATGGGAGAGAGGAGGCAGACGAAGCCAGGGTTTGCCACCACTTTGTCCTCCTTTGGGTTCAGGGAGCTCAGTGGCCTCTCGCACCCTGGGTTGTGCCTTTCTTTTTCCAACAGCTTTTTCCCCTGGCATATCTTCCTTGCAGGTGCAGACAGAAGTGCACTTTTAATCCAGAAACAGATTAAAATTATTAGTTAAAAGTAATTATAAATTACATATCAGAGATTAAGATTTCTTTGCTCATTGAATAGGTTTACCATTTCCTTTTGGCTTTTTTTTTTTCCCCAACATGAGAAGAAAGTTATTGCAATCTGCTGATAGGCATCAGCACATCAGCACGGGCTGGGAGTGATATTCCAGTGTGTGCTTCTCCTGTTAAAATATTTTCCAAGTGCTGCTGGTTTCCTCTTTTTCAAAGATGACTCCTCTTGCTGAGCATCTCTGTGGGTTTTTTTTCTGATGTATTTTTTTTTTTAAATGAATATAACTTCTTGGATCAGATGGAATTTCAGTGTATACATTTGCTTCGTGGCACTTTCTAATCTGCCGAGGCTGATTTGCAACTCAAATACTAAGAAAATATATTTATGAATGTACTTCTTAATGGAACCAAAACAGATTTCAGAGGAAATATTCAGAGACAGCCAACATTTTTGCATCATAAATGTTCTGTGTTTCTTCTTATTTTCCCTATTCATTATTACACTTGCAAACAATTCATTGTTGATAATTAATATTAATTTCATACACTTAATTGACAGTATTACCAGGGGGTGACTAGATCAGCTTCCCAGTATTAAATAATTTTTACCAATTTGTACTGCTCAGCTTGCTGCTTTGCTGATTTCCCAGTTGCTTCATCTCTTCTGCATCTACAGCCAGACACAGGGGGAATCAGAGCGGTTCAAAATCAATAGATCAGCAGCCAGAACAAGTAGAAAGATGCGCCTTCGCTGTGTGACCATGCGTCTCCGATGGGAGAGCGATGAGCCTCGCTGTATTTGATCAACCGTCCACGTGATCCATCTTACCACTGGAACACCAGATGTTTGCACAATATATCGCTCGGATACATTGCATAGATGTTAAGCACCATTAAGAAAGTACAATTTTTGTCTAATCATAAGCTTGCCTGCTCAGGTCAACAACCCTGAGTCTTCGGAACGCTGCTGTATGCTCTTCATCGCCTTGATTCACACCAGTATATTTGCTGGTTTGTTATGGGAACACATTACAATTAATGCTTCCACGTTCAAGTGGGATGGCAAAAATTAACGGTCAGTCTGCATTTCTCCATGCCTCTGTGGAAAAGCTCAGAAAGGCCTCTCCAAAAATTTATGAAAAAAGTTATTTGTGCTCTGGAATGGAGACCAAATATTCTGCTTTGGACATGGGAAGGAGTGATAGTTTTTTGGAGAAAATGGCTCCTGCTTTGGGATTTTATTTTCTTTTTTAAAATCCGTTGAATTTGTAAAGGCTCTTTTTCTGTTATACGAGAATAGTTACCCCTTCAAGTACATTGTACAATGATGATTTTACCACATGGGTGGTTCTGGAGCGCAAAGACCTGTGTTAGCACCACAGATCTCAGGAACCGCTTGCTTTACATGCAGCACCTCAGTAACAGCCCCCCAAAGTTGCTGCCTAAAACCAGCACTGCTGTACGCAGCAGAGCATCCCACCGCACTTCAGCTGACACCCAATTAAAGGGTTTTCTCTTTTTTTTTTCCTCCTTCCATAGAGCGAGCTGTGCAGAAGCACACCCACCTGGGCGCAGGGGAGGTTGAAACCCTCCCATCTCCCGGTAGAGAACATTTTGGGGTCTCCTGTCTCCATCCCTCTCGTTCCCCTCTTCCTCCTCCCTCGGTTTTGCGGAGCAGGAGGAACTTTTCTTGCCTGGGAGGGCAACGGGAGCTTGTCATCGCGGGCTGGGATGCCACACACAGAGCTGCCTCGTGTGGGCGGCCGCCCTGGGGAAACCTGGCCCTAATTGGGAATTTCATGATATTTCAACACGGGAGGTAAATGACAGACACGGTCCGAGAAAGAACATTGAATTCCTGTGACCAGGTTTAAATGGCTGTGAAACCTTGTGGGACTTTTTTTTTTTTTTTTAAACGTCTGGTTTTCATAAAGTGTTCGGGACGTAAGGTTTGCAATGGCCGATTTAACCACGTGTCTTAACTTTAAATCATGTATTTCTATTTAAGTGATACTAATCCTGGTTTGGTGCCTACACTATGTTTTTAATCCTTTGAAACATATTTTATGTATACAGTTTTTTAATACTCAGTTACAAAACAAATATAAAAGCATGTTAGTGATATAGTAGAAAGTAAAATAAATATCAATGACATCATTATATTTGATGTCTTGTTTTTACTTTTCATATACTTGTAACAACTGCCATTTTAATGGCCTGTTATTTTCATTACCAACTATCAGATCAGAAGTGATTTTAGAATGAAAAAATAGTGTAATTTTCTCGAGTAATTTGTTTGAGGTAATAGTAGGAAAAAAAATACATTTACTGGTTTTGCATATTTTATTTTCACAGCTCTTTTTAAACAGAAGTTACTCCAAGTTCAGTCTTTGAGTAACTCACAAGAGCACAAGGCTGCTGTTTGTTTGGGAGTTTTTGCTTCCCGAATGGCTATCTTCATCATTTACAGCCAACAGAAAGGAGCAGCATGTTTATTCTTTTGCCAGAAGAATTTATGTGTAAGTGTAGCGAGTTGCGGTGACAATCAGAAGTTTTACAGGGGTAGGATGAGACCTTTAAGGCTGTTTGGATGCTCCTCGGGCAGCAAGACCCTGCTCTGCTGTGGTGCTTTAGCTTTAGGGAAAAGCTGACGGGATCGGTTCCTACTCGGTGAAATATTGTTTTCCAAGGTGGTGGGTTTTTTCATTTCTGAATGCACTCAAAACTTTTCTTGTAAGTTCATCAATAATAATGATCTGTTCTTTATTCAGTGGTATCACCACCACAAAGGTGGACATCAGCCAGAGGTCTGTTAAACACGGTGCCTGGCAAGGAGAAAGTTGAATTTTAGAGGACGTGACTGTTGTATTTTCATGAATTTGTCTGTGTATTGTTTTGGTGTATATGATATAGTAACCATTAGTTCATTTATACTTTAGTCAGTAAACCCGAGTTAGTAAAACAGGAGATTATAGCTGCTTATAAACTGACTTGATTACAAAGGGGAACTTGCTAAGTCTTCAAAACTGTTTGATGAAATTTAATTTTTACACAAATCTATCAACTGCAGAGGTGGAGCACAGCCCTTGGTGGCTCTTGGCATTTGTGTTAGTGTGCCACGATGCCACGAGAGTGTCTAGTAGACGGAACAACAGATCCAAAATGCCACAGACACAATGTTAGTGGTGTAAATCGGGTATCACTGCTAATAGGAAAATACAAAGGAAACTTTCAACCAGTCCATAGTCTGGAACAGACCTTGATGGTTCATTACGAAGCCACTTCTGGATATTATTTAGGGCAGGATTTAAAAATATATCCTATGAACCAAATATTAATCAAGGGGGGAGAAAAATGAATCCTCAGAGAAGTTATTCCATGATGACTTTGATTTTTCTTGCATCTTTCAAAAAAGGTGACAGTGGCAACTCTTGAAGATGAGGCTTAGAGGAGCACTGGTCTGAGCTGGTGAGATTTGGTTCCTGCTGATGGTTTTCTTAAATAAAAATACTACTTGAGTTTTGCAAGACCCCTGAGTTGGTGAATAAATCCTTTCCCCTTCATCCCATATATTGATTCGGGGCACTGTTGGGGTTGTTACTGTTTGTTCTGTAACATGTTCAATGTTTGTGAGCTTATCTGAATGAGGAGTGACAGTAGGGGGGTTAATCTTTTTTCTTGGTCACCAGGCATACCGTGCTGTTTCTGAAGGGATATGTTAGCAGAACGCTGCTAATACTCTTTTGGGGGCCCATCCTAAACATGTTTTCTTTGAACTTATTGGCTATTTGGTTTTTCACTTGACAGTCCCCCCTGCCCCTGTTGGTCCCTTTTTACCCAGTTTCCATCATCTTTCCAGGTCCCAGCAATCATCAGGAGGTCTGCAGTCACCCAACGCTCTTATTTCTTGGTGTAACATCAACTGTGCAAACATTAAGGTCTTCCAGGTACAGCTAGTGCGTGTCGGCTTCTCCTCTCTGTGTTTTAACCCTGGTCTTGCATTTGTTTTAAAATGCAAGTTGGCAGTAGCAGGGGACCCTGAGTCATAATGGATTTGGTTTTGTAGACAACTTCGTATGCAAAAGGAGGACAGTTCCCCAGATGAGTGGTGGTGGTTAAAGGCATTATGGTACATGTAGATAAATTACAAGGGTATTGGACAAGTTGGTCTTTGTGTTCATAGCCGGTCATACCACAATGCAGACTTTTGGGGGAAGAATGGGATGTCCACAGCAGCCCCAGGAGCCACAAAGTTTATGGCTTTCACTGATTTGGGGGACTCCACAATAATACCCACTGGAATTTCCCAGTAGCTCTTCTCGCCTTTCTTCTGCCAAGAGAAACATTGAAAGGTAGACCCCTGCTAACAGGGCAGAAAGATGATTTTTTTTAATTATTATTTTTTCTCTCTGTTAAGGTTTCTGGCTACTCCCTGGCCATCAAAAGCTGGTAATTTGTGGGGTGCATTGAACTAAAGCCTGCTGGTATCCCACTTTTAGGGAGACCTTTCAAACCACCGTGAGTGCCGGCTGGACGGCCTCCAAGCCCGTCCCGGCTGTGAGCTCGCTGCCTGCACTTAGCCTGGCTCCTTTGATCTTCTGCCTGTTTACGTGTGCCTGTCTGTCTATTTATGATTTGATATCGCCATCCATCGTAGTTCAAAGAAACTTTGTTCTCCATTGCTTTCTCCTGCGTTGCCCCTCGCGCTGGGGAGAAATTCCCCATCACTAGCAGCAGCATTCATCTTCAAATTTCTCTTTAAATCCCTCCCTTGTGGTGCCTGAGGAACGTTGCTGGGACGGTACGGCTGGTGCTTGTCGCATCACCCTGGCTGAGAATGTAGGATGTGGAACTGGAGAACTAATAAATAAGGCATACATCCTCACTTCTCACGTAAAATTGCTCAGGAATAACAAAGACCCCGGTGCACCCGCTCCTTTTTTGGGTTACCAAAACTCTGCTCATGGGAGAGTCTTCCCATGCGTTTGTAGGATTGGAGCTACCCAGGGGATTAATAATACAGCCAGAGCTGGGGGATGTGGGGTGTTTTTGGAGCCTGGCAGAAGAAGGTGTAAATTGTCCGTGTTCACGGGCACTCGTTAACGTACTGTAGCCATCTTATGACACGCAGTGAAATTAAAATGCGATATATTTAGAACAGATAAAAAGGAAAAAATACGCATAGTGTTTAATTGGCCTATAAAACCCACTGTTAGGTGTAAAAACAAAGCAGACAGCTTATGGTGGCCTGAGCAGTCTTCGAGGAGCTTGTGGGAACAGGAGTGGTGTCCCCAGCAGCGCAGCTGTGTGCCAGTAGTCTCCAAAATTTTTATTTTTTTTGCATTTTAGCTTAAAAACTCCGAGGACTGATGGAAACGTCCAGTCTCTGTTTAGGTTTCTTAATTTCCAGTGGAGATCTGCTGCTGGTCAGTGTTGGAGATGGGCGGCTGGGGCCGTGGGTCGCAGGTACCTTCTGGTTGGGTGATCTGTCGCTATGTCACGCTCCGCGTGGTTTAGGTTCATGGCGTCATCTCTTCCTTTTTGACTCTTTCAAAGGAGCAAATTAATACTGTGCCAGTTTTGTGCTCTCATTACAGACGTTGCCTTCAGAACAGATTCATGTTTTGCCATTTTCTGTTCTCGTTACAGTGTTTGTTATGAGAATGAGATATCATAATTTTAATGCCCGGTATAGCCTGTGAAAGGCTATAAACATTTAATAGACTCATAAACATAGACTTTAACCTTTTCAATATTCTGTAGCTGGATTGGCCCCTGCTGCACTGCATCCCCACAGGTTACCGCTGCGAACACGAGGGATGGCCGCGGCGAGTGAATCAAACAGCAGAAATCCCGAAAAGGTCAAAGCAGCGCAGTTTACTATTATCTTCCTTAGAATATATGAGGCGTTACAATTCCAATACTGCATTTTTGTGGCTTAGGTTGGGGCAAGAGGGAGAAATGGCATGACATAAATCTCTTCTGAAGACAGTCGTTGGAATGGCAGTGGAACCAAGCACCCACTGAACTCATCCCTTTTAACTCTCCTCTGGCCATGCTGGGTGTCTGCCCTCCTCTTGCCACATCTCCTGCCTTGTCCTACTTTCAATATACACAAGAGGTAGCAGCAACTCAGAACGAACGGTGCACGTGTTTTCTTTAGGGGATTAGGAACGCCCACCCTCAAGAATTTTCTGCTAAAATAATTGTTTGGTTTTCTTTCCTTTGATGTGCTTTATTTTGTTTAAACCAGCAAAAAGTATTTTCTAGTCAAGGATGAAGAATGTTATAGAGCAGGAAATATTCACAGTCAGTTTGACGCTTCAGATGTGGGGTAGTCGGAGAACATCCGAAATGGGTGCGCAGCAGGGTAAATGGACATAAACTACGCAGACTTTAGGTTTTAGTCTGGATTTAGGATGAAGGTACTGTTACAGGTGCTCCCTTTTACTGAATTGGGTTTGAATTGCTCCACGCGCTACTTTTGTCCAACAAATGGCGTTTGGAAAGATTTAATAGTGCTTGTTGCTAGGAAAGGAATAGCCCCTGCACAAGAGGGTTGAGAGTGAACACCGAATATTAGATGTGCAGATTCTGGAGTGAAGTGCCGTGACCCGAATGAGACAAGCTCCGTGGAGTCAGATGCAGGAGAGCGCAGGTTGCAGGGAGGGGAAACCAGGACCTCATGCGACTGCATGTTGTACTTGTCCGAATCCGCTCGTGGGATGGCTGCAGCAGAACAGGGGCAACGGTTTTCCCACATTCAGCTGAGACAGGCCCGAGTGATGCTTAGTCACAAAGGTTCTCCACCACGGGGAACTGAAAGCTCAAAAAAATCACGGTTTGTAATTTTCTCGTATACTGTCCTGAAAAATCTTTGAACTTCAGCTTTGTACTTGAAATCTAATCCTGGTATAACCACCTTACTATGCAACTGTGTATTTTTCTGAGAAAACCATTGCCAGTCGCATTACTATGTATTCATTTCTGTATGGATCTTGTTACAAGGGCAGATTTTCTTAGGCTGTATTACAGCTTTACTATACTATGAAGAACATAAGATAGTAAAACCTATACTATTACTTTTTCCATTAAAACGTTATTATGGCTGTATAATTTTGGGTGAGTTGCATCCTCTCTCTGCTGCAGTCGTGAGAAGTTTTGGCTGAGCGGGGCAGGATTTCACATTTATAAGGTGCCGCATCGTTCCTGTTCTCGTGTTGGGTTTGTGTAGCATCACCTACAGAGAGATTTGTCTGCTCTATTGAAAAGCAGGATCGTACAGCAGGATTCGACCCTGCAAAAGCTTTACGTGTACAGAATTCCCACTGCTGAATTGTTTCCTTCGTGAGGAATCTGTATCAAAGGTAATAAAGTTTTAAATCAAGAGTCTAAATGTATTCAGAGCTATAATCTGCCTGTAGATTTAGTAATTCCACCGTGACATTTACAGGACAGTTTCTGCAAACTCAAAACGCCAGCACTGAATTAGCATTTCTTAGATCTAAGAGATCCACGATGTCCATACAGTGTGTATGGAGCAAGGAGCAGCAAAGTATCACAAACTCATGTTTGACAGCATCTGTATTTCTGCGTTAGCAACTCCACATTCACGATCTAGGGGGGAAAAAAAAAAAAAAAGGCTGTGGCTAATTTTCCCCGTCTGCAAGTGTTTTCTGGCAGGATTTTGATTTTTCTTTTCCCCAGCTGCAGTATGGAGCCTTGGGAAGCCCCACGCAATGCCAGCCCCTGCTTTTTCCCAGTAACTAACTGCACAGAGTTTGTACTGCGGAGCCAGACCCCCAGCACCTGCTGGGTGCCTTTCAAGCTGCTTTAACTGGATCACAAGTTCCTAGCTGTAGATAGATGTAACAGAGATTAATCCCATAATCTAGACAGAAGTACAAGCCCTGAATGGGGAGCAGCTCGTGTTACCTCCATTTGCACTCCAGCCGACATGGCAGGAGGAGTTCAGCCGTTGTCATTCCCTGCCCAAGCCACTTTCTGGTGAGTAAGATCTGTGGGCTGATTTGATTTTATTTTATTTATTTTTTCCTTCCCAAAGTCTGAAGATAAATATGCAGAACAAAACTTCATGCTTTGGCCAAAAAAGAAAACAACTTTGGTTCAGAAATGGCATTTCTACGTTGGGTAAATATTATTTGTACTTGAGGTGCGGAAGTCAAGGACTGGCATAATTTAAAAAAATAAAATAAAATAAAATCCATTGGCAGAATAATGGAGCAGCATTTTTGGTTCCTTAACAGTACCAGGGGTGAGAAGGGCTGCTGCTCAGCTTCTCACAGTCACTCCTTGAAATACCCGCATTTTAAAAAATCCTTGAGCAGCAGCAGACTCCGTGGTGTCGTTTCAGCGCTGCTCTGTGCCGGCGGAACATTGATCAGGAGCCGTACGGAGCTGCGGAGCCAGGACCCCACGATCGATAACACCGCAAAACCAGAGCCGGCAGAAATTATATTTACCATTGGCTTTTTAACTTCTTGTTGACAGGCTCTCACCAATGACAGCTCTTCGTTGCTCTCCTCTTTCTATCCCCTTCCAAGATTTAATACTGGATTTAATACTGTTTTACCATTTTAATGACGGACGTGATTCTACAAATATTTACAAGCCGGCACAGCATGTAGCGCTCGCCGTGAATCAGCAAGCCCCAGATCCACGTACAAATCCCTGCACAAGCGTGGGTAAACCACGGCACCGTTCACATCACCGCCACCTAAAATGGTAGCTTTAAATCCTCCTGCTTACCCTGCTTTCCCAAATCTTGGAAACTCAACCAAAAATCCATCTGGGGCGAGATTTTGTATGACGGTCCTCAGCGTAGAAGCCTGGCTTTCTTTTCATTACGATAAAACAAAAGTTATTTAGTTTGGCCCTCTCCGTATCTTACAGTGTTAACAAAAGTAGATGCTTATTGCTTTAATAAAGGTTTTGATTTGGAAATTATTTACCGTTTAGACTTCGTACGCTCTAATTGCTTTTGATTCTTCAGAATATATATATAATGGAAAGCAGCTGAAAGACCGGGGTTTAAAAATGGGCTCTTGCACATTTGAAGTAAATTTTATCCTGCAATCAGTCGTAAAGATCTTAACTGCAGCTATCACATATCCTAAATATGTAATTGCTGTGGAGCCTTTCCAGTCTATTGGTTACAGGACGCTAGAAAAAGGGGAAAGCGACTACAAACGTAGGCCCTGATCTCTGCGAGTATTTTCGGGGATACTCGGCGGGACTGGTCACCGGCCTAAAAATCTTCTATGTACGCTTCTTCTAGGATGGAGCCTCGAATGAGATTGTGCAGGGACATAAATGAATCATTTCAGTTGCCTGGAGGAGCTCGCCGAGTTAAATAGAAGCTGTTCTGGTGAGTAAAATGATGAATTGCCTGGGCTTTGGGATCGGACCCTTGGCTGAAGGGCATTCCCTGGTCTCACATTTTCAATGTGCCTCCATCTACACGTGGTTCCGCCCTAAAAATCGATGGCGATTTTGGTACGTGGATGCAGGCCCAATAGGACCGGGTGCTCTAGTCTGCTCTGCCTGAACCTATGGAACTGCTACTTAAAAACAAAGAAAGAAAAAGTTAAAATACTTATTGCTGAGGGACTTTAAAAGGATCTTGATCAAATGTAGTCTAGGTACGGATCGACTGGTCCATATTCGGAATGCTCTATAAAGACCGCTCTGAAGTGCGATAGCATCTCTGCTCACTTGCTTTCAAGTGAACCCCTCCTATGGTCGTGGCCCTCTCTGGAGAGGAGGAGAGCACAGCTTGAGAATATTTGAAATTTAAATCCGAAGAAAGCCTCAGGTTTCATATAATAACATAAAAAGCAAAGGAGATTCAGCCTCAAAAATTGTTGAAGGTGTTTAACGCTCTCCATTAAAATCACAAAAGCAGTGTAATTCATTGTTATCAGAGAAATGCTTTCTTTCTTTCAACCCTTTCTTCTTTAAAGGATCGAGTGAGATATTTCAGTCCTAAATTAGTATCTTCCATTAGCGTGAATGGCTGCTAAGTACACACCATAAATTCTTCGTACTGGGAGACACGTGTGTGCAAAGCCTGCAAAGGCAAGGCCGCTTTGGTCCTCGAAGGAGAGCCGAGGCAGAAGCTGCTGTAAGCCCAGAGGTTTGCAGAGGCTGCTGAGATTGATGCGCGATGGTGGGCAGCTTACGTAAAGCCCGGGTACGCCCGTTCTGGATTTACTTTATTGTCATGAAGACCAAATTTGGAGTCTCTCAGTCTTATGACTATACCCCGTGCTTCTTTCCACCCCCTCTTGAGTTCTTTCTCTAATAATTTCCGAAACTCAGGAGATAACCCGATGCGGGACCGTGAAGCTGGAGTTTCTCTTCCCGCCCTTGGCTTGGTGGGACTTTCGGATGCGGAGCATCCCCAGCCGCTCCGCTCCGTCCGGGATGCGCTCAGCACCCCGAGGCCTCTCCACGCAGGCGGTGTATGACGGGCAGCAAAGAAGACAACAGTGATCTGTACTTAACATTAGGTGGCACAAAAGAGTTTCCTTTTGCTCACAGGAATACTGAAATATACGGGCAATAACAAGCAGAGAGATTCTTTTCTTTAAACGAAATTCTCCTTCCCTGTTTTTTCCAGCTTCCAAGTAGTCTTTGAAGTACTTCTGTTTATCAACTGACTCGATTTTCTCTTTCATTGCATCTCTTTTGTCTTAACGTAATTTGTTTTAAAATAACACGTAACCCAGCCCTGGCTGCGGTTGTATTTACAGAACAGCCACCGGGCTCTAAACCAGGCTAATTTCAGTGCAACGCCTTCTGTCCTTCCTCCAAACCAAGGTTGGCTGCAAGAGCTTTACCTCTCAGGACCCTGAAGGTTAAGAGCCAGCGTGACCACGTAGGGTACGTTTTAACGTGAAGCTTTTCCTCCGTGTCCTCGTTGGGGCTGTTTACGACCCATGGCCATTTACTCCTGGTTTGGTACCCACTCTACTTGGTGCACGTTTATTTTGTTTCTGGAGTTGACCGAGAAACGTGACTTTTGGGGCTCTATTTCCTTCTCCCGCTGTCGTAATCCTTTCCGAAACGGTCGCAGGTTGTCCTGCCGCGGAGGCAGCCGGCTTTTGCTGCCCCAGCGCAGGGGCAGGCTCAGGCCCGTTGCCCCCAAGCCGGCGGTTGTCTGCGCTGCGCTGCAGCTCGCAAAGATTTACAAAAAAAAATAAATCACTTTTATGGTTAAGAAACAAAGCGTCGCCCGCTGTTTACATCCCAAATCCCTCTTGCTAACAGGTACAGGATTGTATGTCAGCTGAAGGTGCCTGTCCACTCCTGCTGCTGCTGGGTTATTAAAGAGAAGAGAGCTCGCTCCTTGCTCGGGTCGCTTCTCAGGACTCCTAAAGGTAATTTTTCCCCTCCCCTAAACTGTTTGCAGAAGGGTCGGGTATTGTTTTCTCCAGGCTTCAGCTTCAGAAACGGGGAAAGAAAAAAAAAAAAAAAGGGCCATTTCGCCGGTGATGCTGTGAAGTTTGCTGCTTTCCTAACCCCCCCCTCAGCACCCCCCACCCTCTCCCTCCTCCCTTCACC
>NW_010972776.1:2736462-2737711 GCF_000737465.1 Haliaeetus leucocephalus | reverse complement strand
CTCCGCGCCGCCGTGCGCTCCCGCGGGGCGGGCTCAGGACCAAAAAACTTAAAAAAAAAACCAAAAAACCAACCCAAAACAAACCCACCCACCCCCAAATCAACAAAAAAACCCCACGCCAAATCATTAAAAAAGCCCCCAAAAGGCGCTTTCCCAATCCCGGTGGTGCCTCCCCGAAGTTTGCTGTACGAAATACGCGGGCGCGGTGCGCGCCTCCGCGGGGAAGAACACCCTCCCCCCCCCCCCCCAAAAAAAAAAAAACACGGGAGAAAAGGGAAAATAAAGGGGGAAAAAACACGTGCCGTCCCCAGGCCCCACCGGGGGGGGGCGAGATCTGTCCCCCCCCACCACTTTCCCAGGGCTCGGTCGGCCCCGCCGCAGCTCCGCACCCGCGGAGCTCCGCACCCGCGGAGCTCCGCACCCGCGGGGAGAGCCAAAGCCCCCCGGTACCTCGGAACCGCTCCCGAGTTTAAAAAAAATGACCTTTCCCTGCATAATTTTGGAGGTAACCTAGCTGCGTAATTATATTTGCACTTACAGAAGGCTGCATCAGAGTTCCCTTATTGGTTTGAAATTCCATTAAATATATTGCAAGAGCTCCTAGGTTAAGCTTGATTTAAATTTGCATACATTTTCATATATTTAGCAGAAATAAAAGAAGGCTTGCAGCTACCAGAAAGTCATTAAGGCATTAGTTTCTCTGAGAAGACAGATCTGAAGAAAATTCAAGAAAATGAGAAAATAGATATAAATAAGGTGAGCGCTCCTCTCATTCCTTTATAGCCGGGTCGCATCGCCTTTCCTCATTATAATAATAATCATCAGCACAATAATTTCTCGCCGGGGCTCGGCCAGGGCGCAGCGTGCGAAAGGGGGCAAAGGCTTAAGGAGCAGAGCGGGCTGCTTGGCTGGAGCCACATCGCGATATATCGCGACTCCCCCGGGCTCTTTCCCCCGGCGGGCGCCCGCTCCGCTGCGCACCCGCGCCCGTTCCGCGCCTGCTGCAGTTCAGCGGGGGGGGGGGGATGTGAGGGAGGGAAAGCAACTTGGAAAAGAAGGAAAAAAATCAAGTTTTCAGGTAGTGGGGGAGCGGGGGGGTCAGCGGGGAGGTCAGGAGATGAAAAATGGCTCTGCGAGAGCTCCGGTCCTGCCGGCCCCGGTCCTCTGCCCGGCGGAGGCGCGGAGGAAGGCGGGGAGGGCAGGGAAAGAGTTATTTTAGCAGCCCGTTTGCTTTTTTTTTTTTTACCCT